>NC_092059.1:27146159-27403659 GCF_039877785.1 Chaetodon trifascialis | reverse complement strand
TCCTCCAAACATATTGCTGGGCATTGTGGCCAAACAGCTCGATTTTTGTTTCGTTTGACCAAAGAACTGTCCTCCAGAAGGTCTTACCTTTGTCCATGTGATCAGCAGCAAACTTCAGTCGAGCCTTAAGGTGCCGCTTTTGGAGCAGGGGCTTCCTTCTTGCACGGCAGCCTCTCAGTCCATGGCGATGCAAAACATGCTTGACTGTGGACACTGACACCTGTGTTCCAGCAGCTTCTAATTCCTGGCAGATCTGCTTTTTGGTGGTTCTCGGTTGACTCTTCACCCTCCTGACCAATTTTCTCTCAGCAGCAGGTGATAGCTTGCATTTTCTTCCTGATCGTGGCAGTGACAAAACAGTGCCATGCACTCTATACTTACAAACAACTGTTTGCACTGTTGCTCTTGGGACCTGCAGCTGCTTTGAAATGGCTCCAAGTGACTTTCCTGACATGTTCAAGTCAATAATTCGCTTTTTCAGATCCATGCTGAGCTCCTTTGACTTTCCCATTGTAGCGTTTGTGGGCGTTTGTATCCAATGAGCCCTATTTAAATGGCCTCAGAGAAGTGACCAGCTGTAGGCACTCATAATCACAATAAGTTAAGAGGCCATGCTATGAAGCTCATTTCATTTACACAACTTTCTAACTCACCAAAATTGCTAATTCATGTTGCTGTATGTATATTTTTGACCCAGCAGATTTGGTCACTTTTTCTGTTAACCCATAATAAAGTCATAAAAGAACCAAACTTCATGAATGTTTTTTGTGACAAAGAAGTATCTGTTCCAATCACTCTATCAGAGAAAAATCAGAGCTGCAGAAATAACTGGAAACTCAAGAGAGCCATGACATTATGTTCTTTACAAGTGTATGTAAACTTTTGACCACAACTGTACCTCAAAAGTCCCTCCATAAACTTCAGCTGGTTCAGAACTCTGCTGCCCGGATCATCACCAAAACCCCCTCTTCACACCACATCACCCCTGTCCTTCAGCAACTTCACTGGCTCCCGGTAAATCAAAGAATCACTTACAAAATCCTTCTGTACACCTACAAGGCTATCCATAACCTCGCCCCTCCTTACCTCTCCGACCTCCTGCACGTTGTTACTCCATCCCGTGCCCTCAGATCTTCCTCCTCCCTCCATCTCACTGTACCCGCTGCCCGTCTTAGCTCCATGGGGAACAGGGCTTTCAGCCGCTTTGCTCCCCAACTCTGGAACTCACTACCACCTACCACCAGTTACCTCTGTAACTCTGCCACCCTGCCCATCTTCAAATCCAAACTCAAAATTCATCTATTCAGACTTGCCTACTCTCTATAAATTGCTTCACACGGTCCCCCGTCCCTATTGATTGTATCTTGTTTTTATCTTGTATTTTATATCCCTGTTTGTATATTTTCTGTACAGTGACCTTGGGTGTCCTGAAAGGCGCTTTCAAATAAAATGTATTATTATTATTATTATTATTATTATTATTATTCTTGGTAAAGGCAAAAGTAAAACCACTTCAATCAAAGACCAAACCTATTCCGGACTATTTTTGTATTTTGAATTATATTCGTAACAAGGTGGACAACAAAATTTCTAAAATTCCACAGGCTTTTAGTCCACAAACTTCCAACTGTGTTTATGTTATTTTTGTCACAAATGTGGGAAACAATACATTGGGGAGACCAAAAATTCATTTACAACTATCAAAACCACGGTCATGAGTCTCGACCAGGACTCAGGCTGGACTCTCGCGCATGACCGCGCATGCATTTTAACGGTCCTTAGGGCCATTTTCGGGATGGTGGGGGTGTAGTTAACTGGCGGATGACCGTGCTTGATTCCCATACCCTAACCTTGATCTCAAAATTAACCCCAATCCAGATGGTTTTCCTAACCATAATCCTTAGAATTTGGCCCTAACCCTAACCTGGATGACCATTAACCCTTAGTGGTTTTAACCTTATCCAGACCTCAATTTCATATTCCAATATATATGGGGATGGCACGTCTTTAATAAAAAAATATTATATCTTCTCATGGACTCAGGGGCATATGTATATATATATGTGTATATGATTATGCAGACTCATGTTTGTGTTACAGAAGACAATTAGTCTTCATTTGTAAATACATGGTTGGAGACTTTTCTCTAGGGGAGTGGGGACTGACCCATCCTGAGGGGGCAGTGATGGAGTGTGCCCCTTCGGGGACGCCGCGATCCAAAGCCCTTCTTCCCAAACCTCTGCATTCTAGACAGGTTAGGTCGTCTGCCAGTCAATGCTTGGACTTGTGTCTGCTTTGTGCGTTTATTAAAACACCTGTTCCTCAACACAGTGGCAGTCTGGATAAGTCCACAGTTGTTTTGGCAGATTACTTTCAATCAACATGCACAGTGCCATGTCAAAAAGTGTGCGCCAATTGCGCTCAGCAGTACCATTCTGGTGAGGAGAGTAAGATGTTGATGTCTCATGTCTAATCCCGTGTTTAATGACTAGAGCCTGTTAACCTTTTCCTGTGTATTCAGTACCATAGTCTGATCTGAAACCCTTGACCTTGCCGTATGGGGCTGCATCAGCTAGAAACTTCTCTGTAGCTAGTATTGTGCCACTTTTGTTCTTTAAGAAATACACAAACAGTGCATATCTATGACCATCTATGGACTCTGGGTGGATTGGTCCTGCCAAATCTGTGTGTACTAGCTCTAGAGGTGTTTTAGCTCTCGCATCAGGGTCTCTGTTTCTGGTTTGGAAAAATTTCCTCAGTGTGGACACTTCACAATATGGAGGTTTGTTTGTTGGACCTTAAATTTTTATGCCTCATGTACAGGGCCTGCCTCAGCATGGTGTTCAGATGTCTGCCTCTGCTGTCAATCAGACAGACCTCTGCATTGCTGCGGCGTTCTGCCACCCCCTTGCGCCTCATGCCACCAGCCAGCTCCATGCAGTGTGTCTCGGCCTGGAACTCCTCATCAAACCTCTTGAACTTGGCGAGATCTGTGATGATATGCGATGTTGCCCCGCAGTCAACCATCAGACCCCTCACATTGACACCTGCGGCCCTCTCACTCACTCGGAAGGCGTACTCTTTGTCCTGGTCTTCTGTCTCCCCAGAGACTTTGCGTGCATCGTCTCGGACTCTGTGCTGTTTCCTTCTGCAGGTGGTGTCCCGGTGTGTGGTGCTCCTGCAGTGACTGCACCACAACTTGCGCTGGCAGGCTCTGGCCAGGTGTCCCTTCAGGCTCCATTTGAAGCACGCCAGGTCCACTGCTGCCCTCTGTGCTCCCCGGTCACCTGTGCTGGCGGGTCTCCCTCTGCTACTCACGTTGTCATCTGTTGCTGCAGCACGCATCCTCTCTGTGTCCTCATAGCTGCCTAGCTTTGTTTTAAACTCGGCAAAAGATCTCATCACGCTGTGTAATATGGACCGCAAATGGTTTGAAGGACTCAGGCAGCCCCTTCAGAACCATAGTTACCAGTAGTCCATCACTTAACTTTTCACGAACATTTCTCAAAGCTGTGATTGCGGTCTCAGCGCGGATCACATATTCAGTCACACTTTCACTGTCTGACTTTTGAAGTGATGTCATTTCTGTATAAAGGTTGATTATGTGTGGCTTTCCTTTACCTTGGTAATAGTCCCTTAAAATCTTCAGAGCTTCTCGCCCGTCGTATGCTGCCTGTCACATTACCAGCGATAGACTTTTGTCATCCAAGAACTGGATAAGTTCTGCATATGCCTCGGCATTCTTGGCTGCATCCACTAGCAGCTCCTCTGCGTCTTCTTTGTCGGTGTCATTTAAAACAATGTTTTTCAGGCCCTGCAGACAAAGGTGGCCCAAAAATTTCGTCTCCCACAGTTAGTAATTATTTTCATCTCTGTCAAATAGGAGCCGAGACCAGCGGCTTGTGTCTGCGATTCTTCCGCTCATGGTGCTAACAGCGTCAAATCATCACACACGGTGGAAACATGCTAAACTGTCTCTGGATTACTCTGGGCCCATAACCTGTTGACAGAGTAGGGCTATACAGCAGCACAGCATTGTGAACCCAAAAGTTAGAGGAAAAAAAAGGGCTCTGCTGTTTCCCAGGTCACCTACACACAATTGAACTCAGCTGCGGATGCGTGACTTTTATTAAACACGCCCACTATGGATATCAGACAGCTGCAATCAATCAGTCCTCAATCAACTCAAACACTTAATACACATAACATAACATTAAGTTTGCCCATCATAAATAGAAACAATAAATGAACATTTAATAACTGACTCAACAGAAAATGAAGTGAGAGTAAAAGTTAAGTGAGCGTTTGCCACAGGCTGCACGGATTATACCCTCTGGCACTCCGGGGCGTGTCTGTGACAAACAATAAAAAAAAAACATTAACTAACAGTTGCATGCAATGGACTCATCTGCTTCTCACTGTGGTCAATCACAAAGCTTAAATGATTAATTTTCAAACAAACTTCAACATTGTTTACAGCATATGTTGGCACAAATACACATACATCAGACACATTCCGTTGACTGATGGCAACCTTCTTCAATACTGATGCTAACCTATATGCTAACTAATAGTATAGCTAATAGAACAAAGAAACAAGGAAAGGCAGATTATATTTGGTGAATCAAGCACTACTAATTATAACTGTCTCCTGTCATTTATCTGTTTGATATATCCTAACAGCTTCTAGTCTCTAGATGGCAGTATGGTTCCATGGTAGAAACCCAGACAAAAATGCTTATGAGAATAAAATCATAGTTTTGTCATTTTACAAGCTAGAGACACAGGAAAAGCAATGATACCATACAAATTATGAGTTCAGTGCTGTGGGAACATCCAAAGTTGAATCAAACATATCGTTTGCATTATCCTGATGTGGTAGAAAAGAAAGCTCACAGACACACAAAACAATTTGCTACAGGAATGTCTGATTTACAACTTGTCAGTGTTGTCCGGTCCTTGAGACATGTTAATCGTCAATCCTGATGGGTTAAATGGCTTCATCTGCTGTGGAGCTGAAGGAAAGGATTAGCATCTCCATTAAAGCAATTTAACTGATAGGTAACCCTGCGGGAGGGAAAGGTTAGGCGCAGGTCACTTGTTCTTCTACAGGGTACTATGAGCTCTTTAAGATAAGAATGTGTGTGACCATTTAGGGCTTTGTAAGTAAGGAGAGGGATTTTAAATTTAATACTGAATTTTACAGGGAGCCAGTGCAGAGTGGCTAATAATGGGAAAATAAGATCTTGTTTCTTTGTTTTTGTAGGATATGTGCTACAGTGTTCTGGATCAGCTCAGGAGTATTTAGCAGCATATTTGAGCAGCCTGATAGTCAGGAATTGCAATAATCCAACCTGGAAGTAACAAATGCATGGACTAGTTTTTCTGCATCATTTTGAGACATGATGAGCCTGATTTTTGCAATGCTGCATAGGTAAAAAAAAAAAAAAAAAAAAGGCAGTCCATGAAATTTGTATTACATTGGAGTTAAAGGACATATCCTGATTAAAGATTTCTGTGAGATTATTTACAGTGGTGCTGAGAGGCCAGTGCAATGCCATCCATAATGGCTATATCATCAGAAGTGAGTTTCTAAGGTGTTTAGGGCCTAGTACTATAACTTTATAAATGCAGGTCATCCAGGTCTTTATGTCCTTAAGACATGCTTGGAGTCTAGTTAACTGATTGGTTTCTTCTGGCTTCATTGATAAATATTGCTGGGTATCATATGCATAGCAATGGAGTGTTTTCCGATAATGTTCCCTAAAGGAAGCATATATAGCGTGAATAGAATTGGTCCAAGCACAGAACTCTGCGGAACTCCATGAATGGCTTTAGTGTGCACAGAGGACTCATTGTTAACATTTACAAATTGAAATCGATCTAAGAAATACGATATAAACCAGCTTAGTGCAGTTCCTTTGATGCCAATTAAGTGTTTCAGTCTCTGTAATAGGATACCATGGTCTCTGTGCTACGACGCACTCTAAATCCTGACAGGAAACCCTCAAATAAACTATTGTTATGTTGAAACTCACACAAATGATCAGTAACTGTTTTCTTCAGGATTTTAGAGAGAAAGGTGAGGTTAGATATAGGTCTATAATTGGCTAAAATCCCTGGATCAAGAGTAGGCTTTTAAAAAAGTGATTTTGATTACAGCTACTTTAAAGGACTGTGGTACATATCACGTTGATAAAGGCAGGCTGATCATATCTAATAAAGAAGATCCAATTAAAGGTAAAACTTCTTTCATCAGACATAAATTTAGTGTCTTCTGTCTATAAAAGAAAGAAATTGAAATGCAATTGTTGCTCCACTCAAGCAACAACTGAGTTAATAGTGTAGAAAAGTGTTCATTTATTGCTTCAATGGCAAGATTCTGCAGAGTTTTCATGTGTTAACACAGCAGCAAAGAGATACAGACACTCTCTCTTTTGGCTCCAACTCTGCACTCAGCACTTCTCATGTATTGTCTGTAGTACCATACTCCTGGCTAGTCCGCTACCTAGTGTTGTGTGTGGCAAGTGAAGCTTGATCGTTAACCAGAAATAAACATATTATTGAACCATTAGATTCTGGCATAGCTTACAAAATAATATTATCCTTACAGGTGCCACATTCCTTCCCTGCAAAATAAATGTTGTCCTCAACATTAGCACTTACCTGGAGTACAATGAATAGCCACACTGTGCATGTTGTTCAGTGTATTTCCATCGGTTTTGCCCTTACAATAAACTAATACTGCACACCATGCTATGTTTTCTAGAGCAGGGGATCCCAAACTTTTCCATGCCATGGCCCCCCAAACAGCATTAACTTCTGGCCGGGGACCCCCTTTGCAAACCCACCGGCAATGCTAAAAAATATGTAAAGAAACATCAACTTTTAGAATGATTTTCCTACTTTTATTCACTAGTCAATAATTATTACATTTGTTTAGCATAAGAATATTAACGAACATGTTTTCAACACTGTATTATATTCCCACTGAATAATGGACTCTACAAAAAACTGTTGACAGACAAGAACAGAACAAAAGAAATCAAACCTCTCAATTGTGTGTTTGTTCACTATTCAATAATTATTACATTTGTTTAGCATAAGAATATTATTAACTAACATGTTTTGCTTTTTTTTCTTAACTTCCCTCCAATTTTCTGAGGCCCCCCCTAGCGCCCCTTGGCGGCCCTCCAGGGGGCCCTGGCCCCAACTTTGAAAACCACTGTTCTAGAGTAAGAAAAAAAGAGCTTGCATCAGTGCTGTTACAGTGTTGTGTCTCCTCACATGACCTCCTGTAATGCTGCAAGTTATCTTTAGTTTTTGTATGGATTGTCACGGCACGTTATTACTAAAATGATTTGTTGTTAGGTCTAAAGGAGTTAATTACCAATGAGCCCTGCAGCTGTACCAATACATAACATGTACCAAAGATCTTCAGTTGCCAAGAGAACAGAACAAGAATAGAAATCAGGCCTTACCTGAACCATAATGAGCTTGACTCAGTCACAGTCACAATATCCCACACTTTCTATGTGGTTGGTGTTTGTCTGCTCCAGTTCCCTTCGCATTTTGCCAACAGTGTGAGCTCAACATTGGTTTCAGGTCATTTATGTTAATAAATAGATCCAAACAGAAACTAAACCAAATTCCTTCAGGGTGTTCATGAGGGTTTTCATCCAATGTCCAACAATCTTAACAAGAAGTTGCTTGCTATCAGCAGCATGCCACTCTCATACATTCTTATCTCTTCTCTCTGTGATGCCTGCCCTTTCTCTCATATTAGACTAGATAAGATCCTTCTTTGTTTGCAACCAGTCAAAATGATAAATGACTACCTATGACTGTGACGGACTAAGCAAACAAGATATACATCATAATTAGAAATACTAAGAGCTAGATTTTGTTACCTTTGGAGCTAGGCTAGTTGTCCCCCTCTGTTTCCAGTTTTTTGTGCTTTGCTAAGCTAACTGGCTGCTGGCTAACTGTCTTTGATGTTGTTCATCAAAGAAAGACATCAAAGAGTGTTATTGGACAGTTCATATTATTCAGACATGAAAGTTGTTACTCTTGGCAAGAAAACACAGCAAATGTCAAATTATTCCTCTACATTTTTAATCCAAAATGAGCTTAAACGCCTTTATTGAAGATGAACTCCAAGTGTATCATGTGGGTGCTGCATTGTGCCCTTGCAGCACAGTTCTACCCTTTCTGTTCAGTCAACATAACGTTGCCATTGCAACATTTTTTGGAATCTGTGTAGCAATTCAGGATTGCACGGGACAACAGTCACAATTCTCATATGATCACCCCCCCCCCACAAGATGTATGTAACACATATTGGTTAAAGAGGTAAAGGTACAGTTCCATTCTTCTACTGGGAAAATACAACCATTTTGACAGATTTTTTTCTTGGAAACATTTAAATTTACCACAGACAAACACCTTCTATATAAACCACCAAGGTTGCCAGCCCCCCAAGTAAAGCCTCCACTGTCTGAGCTGAGTCCTTTTGAGTGGACTCGGCATAAGTTCTGTTCATGCTTCAAAATCCCATCTAAGTTCAGGCATGTCAAAGAGAAGAATGAAACAAAGTTGTCTGAATGCATAAATATACTAAAGCCAATGTACGTGTTGCACTTGGACAGGCAGGGTTCTTTAGATTAATGGCACAAATCCAGCTTCATATTTGCATGACATGCCACTCTGTTATTTAGTGTGAACTCTGGTGTGCTCCACTAATCTTTAATGGCCTAACAGTCTCTGTAATAGCAACAGAGTGGAGATGGCCATCTGGGACGGCAACAGCTGCCTGTTTATACAGGACACAGCATAATGAGGCCCACGCAGGCAACCACAGAAACTGTACACCTCGACAACAGCTTGGTGACAGATGTTGAGCAAGCTCTCCGTGGGTAGCTTTGGCCCGCAGGAGTGTGGGGATAAAAGGATGTATGGATGATTGAGACTGAGGTAAGACAAGGCAAAAAAGGCAGTCTGTTGTTCTTTGATGACTGGCTGGGACAGCTGAAGGTGATGGAAGAGAGGTAGGGTTGATGACTCTTTTACATGAAAGTTTAAAGGGAAGCAATGTAGGAGACAGTGTAAGTTTTGTCAAGTTAGAGTTCTCATAAGTCTTTTTCACTTAAGTAATATTGTATTGTAACCCCTCTTAAAATCATTGTTTAATTTAGGATACCTAATAAGGGGGAGACAACACCATGTCAAAGTTTTAAAGAGTCTTTATTTTTCAAATCAAACCAAATTAAACCGAATTAAGTATTCAACTCAAACAAATCAAATAGCCAAATTAAACCAAATTACTCAAAATTACTTCAAATAAGATCAAATCAAATATTTAAACCATGAAGTGTGTAAATCAGTGGACTCAGTAGTGTAGGATGTGCATGAGTGAAGGTAATGTGTGTAAATGTTGTAAAATGCAAACTGAACTAAACCTAATCTAACATAACTAAACCCAGATCGAGCCTGAATGGTAAATCTTGGGGGGGGGGGGGAGCAAGAGACTTGCACCACTCAGTGCTGCCTGTTAAGTATATTGCTTTGAGCGAATGGTGATAAATGAAGTGTCTCAGAGTGTATGAACATTTTTATCTGCTTAGACCTTCTCTTTTCTGGACTACAGTGGAAGGACAATAAGTGAATGTGCAGTGAATATTAAGATGCTGGGTTCTCTCCAAATGTATCACAACTTTTAACAGATCAGAAAATTAGAGTGAATGTTTGTGTCATGTTTGGCAGTTCAAAAACACTCAAATGCAGGACACTCAGGCAGGCTGGACAGCAAAAAGCGAGCTTTCACAACGAAAGCTGACTCCAAACAAACCAAGCAGGCATGCAAAAACTGAAGGAGCAGGCAAGGGCACAAATACCAAAGGTAGGAAACTGATATGGTACAAGCAGGAAATGCTGTGGCAAGTAGCCTGGCAGCTGTAGAATGAAAGGCTCAACAGGGGCTGAACTGAAAACTTCAGGCAGGCCTGAGAACAAGACATGGACCAGTCTAGGCCACCGGTAGAATTAGCAACTTTGATTTGCAGGAAGAAATTTGACTCAGTTCAGCTATCCGTTAATGAAGGCACAAGTGTATTTTCAAAATCTATCCTAAGTGAGTCTAGAGCATGGGTATCAAACTCATTTTGGATAGTGGGCTACTGTCATTCAAATGAGACCTCAAGGGGGCTGGGTAATTTTTTTTGCCATCAGAACAACTCAGCCCATGCATATCTAGGCTACACTTGGATTTATTATTGGACATCGTTAAAGCAGGCCTACAGATACTTCTACTATCAATGAGAAATTGCATGTTGGCTCATGAAAATAACTCACAAGAGAACTGCAATGAATACATTTCAGACAGAAAGTATTTTCCTATCCATGCATCATATTGACCAGTATAAATGTCATGTATTTGAATATCTGTGTCATTCATATTTATAGGCTTAATTTCAAAGAAATCAGATTATTAAGCACTTTTTCCAAAATAGGTGCACGAATAAATGAGGATAAAGTAGGAAAAAGTTAGGAAGAAGGGCAACAAAAAGCACAACATAAGTGCCATAGAAAGCAATTTTCCTGTTTTTTACAAATCTCAACAACAATAATTACGATACTTATTGTGATTTAATAGGTGAGTCATTCATTCATCCATTCATACCTCAGATGCCTTGTTCACCCAGCTGTCCTGTGATCAATTGATTTTCACTTGCTGCTCCACACCTGATGACTTTTTAGCTGTTACCAGCTGGCTGACATCATTTTAGTTTTCTGGACTGTTTTGACTTTCAGTTGACTGAGTGAGTGTACGCAACTCACACGTACACATCCAGACCAGAATACATGCAGTTTAAGGGGAGATTACAGCAGTTGAAATGATGAGGTTGGCAAAAAGGTGAGAGATGTGACCTTAAGGTGAAGCATTGTTGCTTAATATTGATGACTGAAATATTAGCGTGATGACGTTTTGATCGACAGTTATAGGTTGCCACAGCCAAGCATGCACAGTGCATAAGCATAGCTGTTGGAGAGCCTTGTGCGTAACAGCTCTTGGAAAGTCTCGCTGATGGGATACAGTAGTCTTTGCTGTTCTTCTCACTATGGGTCCATTAGCAGCCTATTTCATATCAACTGAAAGCACATTTCTCATATTTTGTATTCTAAAATGGGATACAAATGTGTAGAAATTCTGACTACTTCAGTTGTTTTTTAAATGTACTTTTTTGTGTGCATATGTAGATAAACTATTATGATATCACACTTTTAACATGTATGAACACTACTAATTGATCTGGTCACTAACTTCTATTTTTAAAATGAAAATTAAAAATCTTCATTTTAAATGAAAGTGAAAATTTTCATTGCATTTGCAGGGTTCAAATGATTCAGTTGAGTAGAAGTGCAAGTTGTGTGCTGTCTCCTCAGACACCTGGGCTCAGTTATTTAGGCAAAAAAAAAAAAAGTGGCAGAAAGCAAAAAGAAATACATTAAAAGCAACAACGCTGGAAATACAGAAATGATACGAAGTCTAAAATGCATAAAATCTGTAAACAAATTCAACAGAAAAACACTGCATTTCCACATAACAGGATGAAGGTGCTCCAGGCCTCTGGGGGGAGCACTAAGTGGAACAGCTGATTTTTCTACCCAGGACAAACCAGACAAAAGTGTTTGTTTTTGTTGCCAAATACAGTATTTTATGCATGTTCTGTCACAAAATCATTTTGGAAAGATGTACATAACTGGTTGAATAAATAAATAGGAAACCTCACACCATTTGACTTGCACCAAATTCTAATTTAGATCGATGACCTCGCAAAAGAAATATGTCACGATAAATGTTATCATGATCATGGGCAAATATCAGCATAGCACTGACAGGACATTAGAACATCAGCCAGCCAGCCAGCCAGCCATCATACCCTAAATTAGGTGTTTGCATCTGAATAGCATAACTTGCCATTATGGATGAGGGTTAGAGAAGAAGCTGATTGGCTAATGCATCCATTAATCTCCTCACAGCCCTCACCCTTCCCTTCTCACTTCCCATTTGTTGTTCCACTGTTCTATTCCTCATTTCAGTTTGATCACTAAGTCATTTTCATTTTTTTCCTTATGTGTGAGGTCTCACTAGAGTGCAGATAAAAATGACATTGTTGCTAAATTGTCTCCTCCCCCCTCATTGGCAGATACAGCTGTGGCTGGAGGACAATGGCTACTATTGAGCCTAAAAGCCTGCTGTTGAGTATGAATCATCTTCTAGTGCTTTTGGTGGTGATATATGCTTCCCTGAGTGGCAGCTACTTGGAAATAGCAATATTTGTCTTTGTCTTTGACGGTGTGTATGTCTGTGTGTGCGTTTGTGTGTGTGGCAGTGAATATTTTAAGGGTGTGAGACTGTGCGTGTCTGTCTGCTATCTTTCTGTAGACTATTGAGTGGCAGCCTTTTTCCAGACAATTGTACGCCCACACAAGACTAAGAGACGGAAAAGAGGGAGAGACAGGCAAAGAGTCAGAGAGACACACACAAAGATTAGTTACCATTTTCAGCATATGTCAAGTGATTTTCTTTTGTATTTACCTCCATTTTCTTCCCATTTTATTTGATATTCAATTCTCACTGTATGCCTCACCTTAGAGCATAATCGTACTATCAAAAATATTTACAAATTGTCATTACTTTCACCATTTTTGCATTTTAAATGTATATTCTGCAGTCAGTCGTTGTTCATACCCACATAACTTTATTTAAAAGTTCTGCTTAAAAACTCAAACATTGAGCAGAGATATAGTTTTAGGTTGTATGTTGGTTGAATGTGTTACTCAGACTGAAAATAATTTTAGCTTCAGTAAAAAGCTGGGACAGAAAATACTTAACACTGTCAAAAAGTGTGGATATAGATGAATACAGTGATTTTAGTAAATGGAAAAGTCTATGTTTAAAATGTATGTCGGGATTAATAGGTTCTGGAAGCCACTTTGGCATTATTTATTTAACCAAATTGTTTCTGTTGCTGTGTTTCTAATAAAATCTGCTTCAAGCAGGTTGTGAGTGGTGAGAAGATCTAATCTAGTTGCACCAACTCAAACTTTCTAATCTGATATGTCACAAGTTACAGAAACTATATTTGGATGGAAGCAGTTTGTGATACGGAATGAGAGTGTGATGGTGTGCGTGGATGAATGTGTCTGCTTGTGTTTGTGCGTGTGTGTGAGTGTGACGAAGTGAAAGCTGTATTTAGCAGCACAAAACCACATGAAGCCCGTTTGCCATCATACCAGACAGGAACAGAGACGAGGAATGAAGGAGAGAGTACGAAAGTGTGGAGGCGGGAGGGAGAAAGCAGACAGAGAAGTCAAAGAAGTTGAACTCATGGTGCATTGGATAAAAAAAAGAAGAGAGAGAGAGGAGCAGAAGTAGTGGCAGAGCAGTGGCTGATGGTGGTAAACGGAAGCACTCACGCAGCTCTTTGTCAGAGCTTGGTTGTTTCTCTGTTGCATATAAATAGCTGTTTACATTTGTTTCATAGATTCTGCTTACCTCTCATTGTTAGCCGCAGGGTAGGTGAGTAACACTGGCCTCAACTCTAAAGAGTGGATATGTGTTTGCTTGCTTTCCTATTCTTGTGAGAACCAATTTAAACTTAGACATGGTGACATATTTTACAAATTATTTCTTGAAGGGGCAGTATAGCGTTAGCACTTGAATTAAGGTATGGTTTACTCTTAACCCAGGTAGCCAAAATGGCTCGGCCTAAGTCCAGCATGTCTGGTTGCCAGACTCATGCCCGACTTGTGATTAAAGGGGTACTTAGAAATGCAGTACTAAAGTTCCATGAAGTTTGGCAACATGGCAGACACAGATTCAAAGTATTGTTCACTGCATTGCTTGTCCTAAATTGCTAGTAGAGATGACACAGGCACAGACCGTTATAGAATTAATCAAAAACTGACCCAAAATCAGGAGAGTGAATAAACTGGAGATTCCGCTTGTTTTTAAGCATTATAATTGAGGTTTTTACCAAAATGCACCTTAATTCTCACATTGAGTTTTTAGATATTTAGACATTCTAACCAGATATTTTCTAATGTAGCTGTTAATCCTTTGTTCTGACAATAAAACAGGAGAGTTTATTGTTTACCCAAGATGTGCAAGTGCCCCAGCTGTCTATGGTGAAAATGAAAATTAATTTCACCTCTGCAACGGAGGGCCCGAAGGAGCACATCCACTTGCAACTCTTTTGGTGAACTCAGATAAACTCGACTTATTTTTCAAAATCGACACACCACAACGCAGGTGTGTGGAAGACAACACAGACGGCCTGTTAACAATTACTAGTTTTCAAACCCAAACTGAAAAAACCCTGATGACATCTTCAGGGGTTATTTTGTCATAATTTGGAAGGCTCCTCTAGAGCCATAGATGCCTATTGTTAAAGGCTAAATAACACTCCCCATGGCAAGTTAACTGATGTCAATGTTTAACTTCACTTACACATCAGAATCAACTTAAGTACACTTATCTGATTCTGGGTGTTGAAACTGGCCAAAGCTGGCCCAGGTGGTGCTCACTGCCAATGATTTTCAATCCAAACTGATCCAATTCTGCACCATGAAATCCTAGCCAAATCTAGCCCAGTCATATGTGAGCCAGAGCTGGCTCACATTTGGTCCTCTGGCGCCAGGGCACAGTGGAGTGTTCTGGAACTAAGCCACAGTCTGACCTGGCTGGCTGGGGAGGTTCAGTATGGAGTTAGATCAGTCTCATAATTAATAAATGCACGCAGAAGGATTCACAAATGTATATTGGGATTTATATATAAATGTCTCTCAACACACAAATATTTTTCAATGCACACACAAATATTTCTCATTCTATATAAATGTAAAAATAATCCACATATAAATTAATAAAGTTCACAAATGCATTTTTGATGCACACACAAATATAACTTGTTTTAAATATATATCACGGAAATCCACAAATATCTTTATCTAAAAACATTTGCAATTTTCATCTAAATCATATATGTATATTGTGACATTTATCCACGAACTGTCGAATCTGCATTTGCGAACCGCTCTCCATTTGTGAACTTTGCTGCATTTGTATGTGAATGTTTTTGAGACTCCCCTGCCGTCTCTCAATCCACAAATGCATTTTTTTTTAACAGGGAAGCATCTGTAGCCAATCAGATGTCGCCCTCTTTTCGGCCAATCACAAGAACGTGCTCCACATGGGGTGGGATGTACTTTTCAGCCAATCATATGAACGCGTCCGCACAGCACTATAAATGCCTGCCACAGCCAAGGACAGGCCGTCGTTGACCCTGAACATGGCGTCTGGCAGTGGTAATGCGGAAAGTGTAAATGAAACATTATACAGGTTTCCTTAGTTTTCCTAAGTTGTGAGGTTTCCTCATAGTTAGAAAATTGTATGAAATATATAGTTACGTGGTTTAAGTGTGTATCTAGTTTCATGAGCTAGCGAGCTATTTAACCCTTTGTGAGATGCCAACCCTGTTTTGTTCAATGTTCACCTCTAACCTCTCTATATCGTATTTTTGTGTGTATAGTTTTACTGGTGCAAGGAAATAAAAATAACAACAGTCTGTCTTATTTCCGCCTAAATTCATGTATTCTTATCATGTTTGTCTCATAAAGCACTTAACGAGTGTATATGTTTTCAATACCATTTGCATAAAACCAACATGATTTATGAATCATGGTAAAAATGATAAACAACATTCATTTTGGCTCATCATTTATAGATACAGGCTATTGGGAAACTCTTCACAATGATTTGCCATTTTTAAAAGGTGGGTCCCCAGAAAAATAATTTGGGTAATACTGGTCTAATGTTACTTGGATCATATAATGGCTGATGTTAGGCAGTTAATGATCCTCGGTTGTCTGTAAGCATTGTATAGCTTACTTGTTAGCTAGCCATGATGTCACATCTATAATGTCCCAAGTACTCATAACTAAAACATACTTTATCATGCATGCCAAGGCCAGGCCAACAGCTGGACAAATGTCTGGGCTGCTGCCTGACAGACCCTGTCAAACAGCCATTATATTTACTATAACTTCAATTTAATTGCAGGATGTTAACTTAACCTTTTTAGCATGCGGGAACGCTAGCATAGCCCGCTAGCATACGCTGCTAGCTGATGCTATGATAGCTCACTAGCTCATGACACTAGATACACACTTAAACCACGTAACTATATATTTCATACAATTTTCTAACTATGAGGAAACCTCACAACTTAGGAAAACTAAGGAAACCTGTATAATGTTTCATTTACACTTTCCGCATTACCACTGCCGGACGCCATGTTCAGGGTCAACGACGGCCTGTCCTTGGCTGTGGCAGGCATTTATAGTGCTGTGCGGACGCGTTCATATGATTGGCTGAAAAGTACATCCCACCCCATGTGGAGCACGTTCTTGTGATTGGCCGAAAAGAGGGCGACATCTGATTGGCTACAGATGCTTCCCTGTTAAAAAAAAATGCATTTGTGGATCGAGAGACGGCAGGGGAGTCTCAAAAACATTCACACACAAATGCAGCAAAGTTCACAAATGGAGAGCGGTTCGCAAATGCAGATTCGACAGTTCGTGAATAAATGTCACAATATACATATATGATTTAGATGAAAATTGCAAATGTTTTTAGATAAAGATATTTGTGGATTTCCGTGATATATATTTAAAACAAGTTATATTTGTGTGTGCATCAAAAATACATTTGTGAACTTTATTAATTTATATGTGGATTATTTTTACATTTATATAGAATGAGAAATATTTGTGTGTGCATTGAAAAATATTTGTGTGTTGAGAGACATTTATATATAAATCCCAATATACATTTGTGAATCCTTCTGCATGCATTTATTAATTATGAGACTGATCTAACTCCATAGTTCAGGGGGTTAAAAAAAATAGTTACCTGTAGAAACAAAACCCTATTAAAAGAGCTTTCAATAGAAAAACAACCCTGCTTTTACATTGTGGAACCAGTTTTGGGAAACCTGTGGGCATGTTGCCTCGTACAGTGTCTTCTTTACTTTTGATTATTATTTTGCACAAAGTTAACTGTGTAGCTGCCTAGTTGGTACTGTCAATTATAAACTTGGCTTGGGTGTCAGTTTACAGGAACATTAAATATAATTGATCAAATGAGCCCACTGCAATTTGAAGTAATATTTGTTCAAAAATGTTGACTTATATAATGTCATGCTAGAGGTGTTCAGTACACAAACAGAAGAATCAATGATAATAAATCCCCAAAGTGAACCTGAATTTACTGACTGAAAGAACTTTTAGCAGTGGAGCTCCCATTTATTGTGAGCCCAGTTATGATGTATGGTGACTGGTTAAAACCTGCCGAAAGACCATGAAAACCACAGATACAACTATGATACAACGACTAACTTGAAAGGCCAAGAGTCCACTCTTCTATGATATGCAAATCTACAAATGCAGCCACTCTATTTCCAAAAACTATGAGAATTTCACATTTGGATGGGCGTATGTACTATAGCCACACCTTAGTTTGTGAAAGTGTTATATTGTGTTGATGTAACAATTATATCAGTTTTCCCACGAAACACTCCCATAACCACCTGTTCATGAAATGTGAGATGCCACATAAGAGGATTACTGGTACCTGTGAATTTGGTTTGTGATATGGAGTCATCTTATTTCTACAGTCACCTCTGATTTGGGGCTGCACGGTGGCGCAGCAGGTAGTGCGTGTGCCTCACAGCAAGAAGGTCGCAGGTTCGATTACCGGGTCGGGCCTTTCTGTGTGAAGTTTGCATGTTCTTCCCGTGCATGCGTGGGTTCTCTCTGGGCACTCCGGCTCCTCCCACAGACCAAAAACGGCTCCTCCCACAGACCAAAAACATGCTCATTAGGTTGATTGGTGACTCTAAATTGCCCCTAGGTGTGAGTGTGAATGGTTGTGTGTATGTGCCCTGCGACCGGTCCAGGGTGTACCCCGCCTCTCACCCGTTGACAGCCGAGATAGGCTCCGGCCCCTCGCAACCTCGAAAGGGATAAGCGGCAAATGGATGGATGGACCTCTGATTTGTCACTACTATCTACTGGATTCTAAGATGTATGATATTTATTCTGCAAAATTAACAAAAGTGAAACGTTTGTGTATCGACCTAGTGATTCATGCCACCCCAAAATTTGATGTGTTCTTCCTGGCCTCATGCTACACTGTTCCAAGTTTCATGAAGTAGTTTTCCCATAATCCTGCTGACTAACACACCAAACAAACTGAACAAAACTTCCTTGGCAAACGGACCCACATGCTGAACTCAGCAGTTTAGTGAAAAAGCCAACAGATTTTAATGGTTATTTCAGAGGATGTACAACATACGAAGATGATCCACACAAAGACTGGAGAGATGACTGGGAATGAACAGCCCAGAAGAGCGTCCATATCCAGTAACTCACAAGGTGAGGGCATGGGCTGAAGCAGGTAACAATTTGGCACCTGAGCACAACAAAGAGGAGTCAGGAAGGCAGGTAAGCAGACAGGAGGAAGGTATCAAAAATACTTGAGTGATTCTTCACAAAGTCTTAGTCATTATCACGTAGATGAACTGTCTGTCTATTCGATGAATAATGGGTGGAAGACTGGCACTTACATACTGTGGCAGCAGGTGAGTCTTGATTGCCTGATAGAGAGCAGGTGTGCTCAGGAGAGGAGGAGGCCAGAGCTGACCTGCCAGCCACACCCTGCAGTGACACATACCCACACAACAGACAGAGAGGGGAGAGACGGGGTGCTTTTCATTACGTTGAATTGTGCCTCCTTGTCTCCTCTCTCCTTCGTCGACCCGGAAGTCGTTTCCCCTCCGCCATGATGAAGGATCTTCCAATTGCTTAAATGCACCTGAAGGAGACGAGGAGTGAGGAGAGAGGAGGCTTCTGAAGGAGATCAGAGTGAGGATACACCGGTGTAGCCTACGCGGAAGTCTTTTATTATTTAAGGGGCGTGTCGTATGTGGCACATGTTTGAATCATGGCGGGAGCAGGTCTTCACAAATGTAATCTTGATTCTTGTTTCAACTGTGTCCTTTTAACAATTGTATCTGTCACCAAGAAATTAATGAAAATTCTTGGTATATTACAGTATATTAAAGTAAGGCTACAAGGCTGTTGGTTTAATCTACCACACAGCCGTCCTCTGTTATGCCTCTAACAGCATATAATTGAAACCTCATCAATAGCAATCAGGAGTAGAACAGTCTGACTGCACATCTGACCATAATATCACGTTTTACAGGGTTGGAAGAGGAGAGCCTCAATTTAATCAAACTGAGAGCGCAACATGACCATCTTTTTACAGGACGGCATGGCCTGGGGGTGAGTGATTTATGCATTGAAATACGTAATTGTTCTAAGCCCAATAAAGTATGTTTGAACGAAAAAAAATGGCTACTAACAGTGATAATACTGCACTAATTTCATGTATGATAGTAGCAGATGTCTTTACACAGTTGACATTGATAATCGTGCCGTGTATATAGGCAAATGCATGCAGGCGAGGTATTTGAATGCAGCTATTTGCCTGCCTTTTCCATCCGTCAGAATACTGACTGAGTTGGGTCTCCAG
Organism: Chaetodon trifascialis; assembly: GCF_039877785.1. Lineage (NCBI taxonomy): Eukaryota > Metazoa > Chordata > Actinopteri > Chaetodontiformes > Chaetodontidae > Chaetodon > Chaetodon trifascialis. The sequence continues at coordinate 27,383,999 of NC_092059.1, read as the reverse complement.
TCAACAATGAGCCCTTATCAAGTCTCAAAAAAATGGGACAACCTGAAACGAAAATATAAGGTATGCAGATTGTTTGTTTCTGTTAACCTTATTTCAATAAGCTTTCTGCCTAGTTATGAATTTATTTTGGCACACATTTGTTCAACAGTCTTGCCTTAGCCTTGACCTTTCTATTTTCAGGAGCTCAAAAATCCTGCAACAGTGATGGGTAAGGACAGAGGAGAGGCCACAGCAGTCACGTGGCCCTGGTTTACCCCAATGCACGAGGCGATTGGGGACAGGCCATCTATTGTGCCTCCTGTCCTGATTGATTTGTACATTGGGGAAAACCAGCCACCAGCGGATGGTGTGGCCTCTCCTCTGTCTAAAGATAGTGGGCCGACAACATCTTAAACATCAGCAGCAGCAGCAGCAGCTGAGAATGTCGAGGAGCAACAGGAGGGAGAAGGGGAGACATCAAGGACGCCAGGGACGGAGGAGAGTGAGCCTTCCACATCGGCCTGTCCCCGGTCTTACAAAAGAAGGAAGAGCAGGCTGGTTCAGCTGCTGGAGGAGGAGGCTGTTAAAGAAGAGGAGTGCTTCAGGGCCCACCAGGAGCAGACTGAAAGGGTTTTAAACCTCTTTGAAGAACTGGTCAAAAAGAATTAATTTAAAGTTGCATTTATTTAATATTTTTTCCTTTTCTTTTGCCAATACTCTAAAGGCCTTTGTTATGTAATTTGTTATTGCCTCTCGATCAATCTTTGGTTCCGTTTGAATAAACTTCTGTGCTAATTGAATTAAGTGTGGCAAAAAAAAACACATCAGGTGCATGTAGAAACAAAAAATAGCCAGGCAAAAACTTCTATAATCATGCTCCTGCAAGGCTGGAATACGCACAGGAGGGGCCGAGAGCTGTGCAGCCAGTCTGTCCCTCCAAGCAGAAGCACTCTGCTCCCCCCTTACTGGACACGGTGGAGGCACTGGGGTTATCGAGGTCCAGCGTAGGCTCAAGGATGTCCCCAGCCGTCAAGCAAATGTTGTGCAAGACAGCACAGGCGGTGATGGCAGTGGGGGCGAAAGTGTGGTCCACCTCAATGGCTCTGAATAACAGGGACCTCCAACGGGTCTTAACCATACCAAAGGCTCGCTCAATAATTGATCAAGCTTTGGCATGGTGGTTGTTAAGCCTGCTCTGTACCCTCCCCTGCAGTGGCTCTCGATACAGGGTGATGATGGCTACTGGATGGATAGGATATAAAAGTGACTTTATCTACCAATAGTTGTGGCATCACATGGAGCAGCTTTTTTCTTTCTTTTATTTTTATTTTTTGAGTGATCATCAAACAACACAAACCCATACATATATTAGATGATTTAAAAGAAAGTTTAAATGATTCGCATATTTAAAACAAATTACAAAATTAAAGACTACTGTGTGTTTTTAGAAATTGTTCTTAAATAAAGGCTTCTATGTGCATTCAGCTGCAGTCCCTTGGACAGCTAATACTGACGCTGTGGAGTGAGAATTTTTGAGAGTTTCGTCTCCTCCGTCCTCACGTCTCTTCCTCGCATCCCTCTTTCATGTCCTCGCTGGGCGGAGCTAAGACGCGAGGAGAGGAAGCGAGTGGAGGAGACGAGGAGACCAATTTACCGCATGAAAAGCACCCACAGACAGGAGAGAGAGGGAGAGGGAAACACAAAGACACGACAGGAAAAGGATGGGGAAACTGCAGATCTCCACAATATTTGATAAGCCATTAGCTACTGTTAGGCAACAGCGAATGTTAGCATTCAACGACTTCCTAGCTAATATTGTGGTTTGATTGTGTTACACACTATGAGAGGAAAGACATAAATTACTTTAAGTCTGAAATATCAACGCACACCTTGGACATGTTTTATGCACTGGATGTTATCAAGCTTGGAGTCTAACATTAACTTCCTCTCTGTCTCTTCACCCGAAATGTTCTGCTTAAATCAGTAACATTATGTGACATTATACTCACTGGAATACATATTTCTGTACAATCATACAGATTACATTCAACACAAAAATATTCAATTCAATTTTATTTGTATAGCGCCAAATCACAACAAAAGTTGTCTCAGGACACTTTCCATACAGAGCTGGTACAGACCAAGCTCTTTTATCTACAGAGACCCAACAATTCCCTCATGAGCAAGCACTTGGCGACAGCGGTGAGGAAAAACTTCCTTTTAACAGGCAGAAACCTCAGGCAGAACCAGACTCTGGGTGGGCGGCCATCTGCCTCGACCGGTTGGGTTAGAGAGGGAGAGCAAGAGAGAGAGAGACAGAAATGCAGTCAGACAGAGAGAGACAGACAGACATGCAGTCACAGTAACAGTGACAGTGGATGTAATAAGTGTGGAGCACTTTAGCAGTGATTTTTTTGTGCGGCATGAAGAGGATGGCAAGACATGCCTGTGTGGCGAGGGTAGGGGGAGATAATTAATTACAATACTTTATGTATGTCTGTACACCTTCAATAGTCTAAACAGTTGCACGACAACGCCACCCCGGGAATTTCACCCAGGGAAATTATTGACACACAGGTCCGTTTTACTCACGAACAGAGACGTGGTTCCACGTTCAATAAAAGCCAATTTTATTACATTATTGGTTTAAAAATCATCAAGCCATTCACACAGGGAGGGGGGAAAAATAACCTAATCAGGAGCTGAGGCTTCTGGGTGGACAAGTGCTGGTGAAGGGGAAGTGAATCAAACAAAATATAAAGAAACAAAAATATCTTAATCACACACACACACACACACACACACACACACACACACACACACACACACACACACACACACACACACACACACACACACACACACACACACACACACACACACACACACACACACACACACTGTGATGGACAGTGGAGTAACCCAGGTCCCAGGGAGCACAGCACACAAAACCAGGAGGACACCACCTCCACTCACCGGCACTGCCACCACCAGCCGGTCATTCAAACTCAAACAAAAGTTCAAACTAAATTAGAAGTTCAAACAAAAAACATACCGCAATGAGTCTTAAATTAGAGCAAATTATAACAATACAAAAGAAAAGACCCGGGAAAACTTCTCGTGGAGACAAAACAGCAGCGGCCCCGTCAGCTGATTATCGCGGCCCAATCGCAGTTTCACCTGATCAACGATAAGGTTAGCATTTCTAAGCCGAACAGTGACAATGTTGTGGCTACATGCTAAATTAAGTTCGTACCTTTTAACAAAGGTGGACACACGCACACACACACACACACACACCCACGAGGGAGGATGCGAGAGGGCTGCAGACAGTCACCAAGGCTCCTCCCTGTGACCACACTAGCATTAGCCACGTTTTAGCAAACACCATAACGCCAAGAGAGAGAGGACACTTACTACACAGATGCCACATGCAGGAGCACACACAGGCAGCGCGGAGCGTCACACAAGCAGTCGCTATAAAATATAGCAATTTTTGTCAGTGTGAACAATATAACCTGCCAGCCAGCAAGGAGAAGCAGTAAGCGGGCATACCTGTTGAGGGCAGACAGCCTCTGACCCGGTGAGGGCTGTTACTTATATACCTGGCTCCTTCCTCTGATTGGCCATCAGAAATGTTCATTGCATGCAGCAATGCATAGAACACTGAACCACATTTCTATGCTGCTACACCTGCTTCCAGGAAGTGCCCCTCAGCTGTTTTCATGGACCAAAAGACACTCAGACACTTAGAACAAAGTGACATACTATAAAGAGCGAGGTCCCAGAGGGAGGAGGTCGGGGTGGATGTGTGTGCTGGCTTTCACCCCGGAGGCCGATGTTTGTGTCATGTTTGAAACCAAAAGTCAATGATGACTTATTTAAACTTAGATACATAAGAGCTTTCTGACAGGAGTCTCATACAGATGCTAAAGGTTACCTTGTGCTTCTGTATGTGGATCTGGGTTGTGTCTATGATTTCACTTTGCTTGATACTAAGGGAAATAAACACATCTGTGTCACCAAGTTTGTGTGTTTTGTTTTGATGACTGTGACATGCTAAGAGTGGTCTTCTTCACTCTGCAGAGAGCATTCTGAGGTGGAAACTGACATGGGACCAGGCTCTGCAGCACATGACCTGCGGGGGCTCTAAGGCAGGGAGCATGGGCTTATTTGAGTAGTTTGCCTCTTCCTCTGCCATGTAAGAGTGGGGACATGTGAGGAATCGCTGGGACAGCATTTTCATGTCTCAGTCTTAGTTAAGCAATAATAGCACAGGTATTTTAATTGCCTGTTTTTCATGTTTGGCTCATTGCCTTTATGGCTCCACAGATCTGCTGTAAATGAAATGATGCCACAGTGCACAGCGGTACAAAGGCATCTATCCAAGAAATAGGGTTATTTTAGACTATACTGAGATCTTCATTGAGTGGGCCAGATCTAAGGTGGTAAATTCTGAGATCTATTCAAACTGCAAAAGGTCCACAACTTTAAAGATGAGGTGAGTCATTCTAATCCAATACACTTTTTGTCAGATTCAGCAAATGCTTCCTCACAGTCCACTGGATTTGTTCTGTATGTGCTGAAGAAAATCTGGTGTTTGTACCCTGGCTGAGTGAATGGGAAACAAAGTGAGCATATTTTAAGGCAGGGGTGTATTTATTTGACTGTTGAGTTTAAATATCAACAACCTTTCGCCAGGATGACCCACCCCACTTTTAAAAGGGTTGATTGATGTGAGCCCCTCTGGAGAAATGACATTTTTGAGCAGTCTCCATGAGGGCTCAATTTCTCACAAGGACATAGCAGTCTGGTATCTTGTCACTGCTTGAAGAGGGGATGAGGTTATGACAGATAAGGGTTTCCTCATTAGTGATCTGTTGTCAGCCATCATTGTGTCACTTGTTATGCCACCATTTCTCAATCAGAGGACGCAGTTCACCAGAGGGAAACCACTCAAAAAAGGGCCAAATTGAGACTTCAGAGGGAATGTGAGGGTTTATTTATTTTCCAATCAGTCATAGTCCTGTGGGATGTTTACAATGACAGATTTGAACAGGAAATTCACAAATCTAAATCATTGTGATTCACAGAGTTTTCTTGCCTGGACACTGCAAAATGCAGGACAGTGATTAAGGCAATCTGTAAATGAGTACATAAAATCACTTGAAACAGCTTTACTTAATTATTTGAAATGCTTCAGACAATCACATAAGATAATTCTTTACATAGATCATGTTAAGATAATTATTTAGATAATTAGCCTACTATAGTCAACTATGCTATACTGTACAACTATGTAAAACTTTGTTTCAACATCTCACTTTTCAACATTGAATGAACCACAGATTGCATTTTGCATCTTCTCATTCTACACACTACATCATTGGACATTTAATTTTATCATAACCTAGTAGCAATAGGATCAACATGACAATGCTAACTGAATCAGTGATTTACACATTCAGTTTTCAGTGCATTAAGTTTTGATTATATGCAACTTCCTGTGCATTACTTACAATACTACTATCCCTATACCAAATACACAAAAATAACACCTCTCAATAACTCATAACTAGTAATGCTTGACTGTGATCAAGTGAGACCCTGGAAAAAGAGATTATGACACCTTCCTGAATAAATATGAGGGAAAGCAGCTGTTTCAATAAATCTTTCAGAAATGGAAAGATGTACTCTCACAGACATAGACTTCCAACCTGTTCTATCTGCAGTGCAGATGTGGGATGTTCCGCATTATATGGGAGAAACAAAAAGCACTATGTATGAGAGTACAAAATGAAAACACAAATGACTTAAAGAGAAGAAGAAAGTGACAAAATAAGCAAAAAGAAATTCCAGGCAATTATTTTAGGCCCCATTTTAAGGGTTGTGCTTGGGGTTCATTGTGCCTCTCTCCCCTTGTGTCACCGTTTGTGTCGTGTTCCGCCTCTCTTGGTTATATCTGGTTGTGTGTGTGTGTGTGTGTGTGTGTGTGTGTGTGTGTGTGTGTGTGTGTGTGTGTGTGTGTGCGCCTGGACTGGGTGGTTCCTCCTCCATTGACTGATCACCAATACCAATCAGCTGTCACAGCTGCAGTCCATCCACTCATCATCCACCACAAGATAACTACCTGGTTCTTTGCCTGGTCGTTGTACTTTCCAGCTTGGTATATATATCATGTCCACAGGAAATCCTTGAGCTGAGTTCTTGGTATTGTCCTGAATTTGTTTCTCCTTGTATCTCAGGATAACATCACTCTATCTGTATTTGCCTGCCTGCCTGCCTTGCCTGCCCAGTGCCAGTCCACCACCTGTTCTGCTTTTGGGTCCAGCTCTCTATTCAATTTTAACAAAATGGAATGTGGGAAAATATGACAACAGGTAAATCATGACTTTTTCCCCCCTTTGAATGGCTGAATGATGTTAAAACAAAAATTCTAACTGTTTAATACCAACATGAAAAGACAAATAACCCCTGAAAAAACCTCCTCTCTGGTGCAAACTTCAGGTAATTTGCAATAGTCTGCATTTCTCTGTGGACCTTCTCAGCCGTGACAAGTGCTTGATGCTCGGTTTGTGGTACTCCAGGTATAATTATTGTTCATGTAGACAGGGAGAGAGATGTTGAGAAAAAATAAGAATAATGTGAAGTGAACAATGACGTGGAATTGAATTCAGCAGAATCTATTTGTGGTCATATTTCAGGCCTGTGAGTGAATTTTACAGTTAAACTGCCTCTTGCAGTTTCTCTCACCCTTCCCATCAGCTTACACACAAACACACCTACTCAAAACATTAATGCAAAATGTGTAGCCAAATATATCGATTTTTCAAGACCCATTGATTCTGAATATTTGAAATGGTTTCAATCTCTTTTCGTTGTGTTGATGCACTGATACTAGATGAGCTTTCTTCTCTCTGACAGCCAGTTGACACATAAACTGCTGCAGTGCCCACATAGTCCTGCCTTTTCCCTCTCACTCACTCACTCACTCACTCACTCACTCACTCACTCACTCACTCACTCACTCACTCACTCACTCACAGTGCTGTTGTCTGCTCGTCTCATCACACTTGCTCCAGCTGAATATATCTCACAACAGCCCATGGTATATTCTTGCTTTTGTTATGGTGTTAGCTCATTAAAGATGGTAAGTGCAGAGTCTCCACAACTGCTTTTGGTTGATGAACAAAAGTACTGTTTGGAAATACTTTGCATTTGAGGAAGTGAACAAGGGAAGGCAAATGATACAAGCAAGGCAATATGCTACAAAGCAGTGCTAAAGGAATGTGCTGAAAAAACAAATTCAGCAAAGCCCCTGAAAGGACAGACACACTGGATTTTTGCATTCCTGTGTAACCTTCGTAGCGATGGCATCTCTGATCTTTGACAGTGTAGATTTGCAGTTAAGGTGCACTCCACTTCTGTCTGTACATTTTGCTGTTTTAGCTCTATCTAATAAGTTTAAATGTAGTGTAGGTAGTAGTGTTTGAAAAAAAAAAAAAAAACTATACAAAGTGAGCAGATGTCAGCTGCTTGTCAACTTTTTTTTTTTTTAGAAACTTATACAATATGACTCGATGATACTAGACTAGATAGCCTTCTCAGTCTCTCCTCTGCTCTCTGTCTGTCTCATGGATGAGAAGAGCTGCAGGTCTGAGTCTGTGTTTGACCAAGGGCTGGGCTAAGCCGTACACACACACACACACACACACACACACACACACACACACACACACACACACACACACACACACACACACACACCATGTGCCATGGCTGCCTTCACACTAAAAAGTAACGTAGTTCTCTGATTCTGTCATGTTTCTGGGTATTTGGTGTGTTGAATATGTTGAATATTTACCTTTTACTTTACTTCCTGTATTTTCCCACCTGTGTGATTGTACAATTGTTTTTGGACTTTGCTTTGTTTTCCATAGACTTTGTTCATTATCTCTTTGCTGGACTCCAGCTCCCTTTGTTTGGATTTAGTTACCACATTGGACTTTTACTGTGGTTTTGACCCTCACCTGCCTCATCCTCCTTCTTTGCTTAGTCACCTTAGTTAATAAATGTACTGAATTGTACCAGCTCTGTCGTTTGGTCTGCATTTGGGTTCAGTCCGTTGTGACACATTTTTGACAGATTCACTGCTTTGTTCTAGTTTGTGCTGCTCCCTCTCTTGTAGCTTGCTCGACCACCACTGCTGTCTCTCTTTCTAATCGTGAAGAAGGAGAGATGGTAGTATCAACATTCTCCTTCTCCAGAATGACTCACCCCACCTGCAGAGCCTCATCCAGCTCTAAATATTTAAAATCTTTGAGGAGTGCAGTGGAACTGAGAGGCTGAGAGAACTGGTTATAGTGGGACAGAGAGGCTGTTTATATAGTACTGGGATGGATATAATCTAAATTAAGTTAAAAAAATTTCTGATGTTGATATATGGCCAGGATTGAGGAAATAGGAAAATATTATAAATAATATTATAAATAAAATTAACAATTTGTCAAATGTTGAATGGTTTTCCTTTCCCTTCTTTGGAAGAAAATTATTTCCAATTTACTTCCAATTAAATGCATTTTGATTGGTTCTTGGGAGATTTTGTTCAAATCTGACAAATCTAATCATATAACAATGGTATTGTTTGTTGTTTGACACCTTCACTCAATTCATGATAGATGTGAGTTTGACAGAGACAGTTTGGTCAGAGTAGCACATTCCCAACAGGCAATTATCCATTTAGTTTCTTGAAATATTTATTGTGAAAATCTATTATGTCTACATTTTCAATTTGTAACGTTCTTATTAATAAAAAAACAATGTAAAATGTCTTTTTAAACTCAAAGAAAAATACTGAGACCGCTGACTGAGTCCATGTAGACAGCACAGTATAACACACTATGGCAGCTTCAGTGTTCAGCCAAACTACAGAACACTGTCCGACTTTTAAGAATTGTGAAAGAAACAAACGTTTTTTGATGTCAGTGCCCATTCTCATTTAGTATCAGTGTCATGCCTAATGTCCTATTACATGATGTGCAGTGATGGTCATTTTGTTTGAAAAATTTCACTGTTAGCTAATTAGTCTTCCTGAACCCATGCAGTGATGTCCACTACAGAACTGTGTTTGTTTTCAATGCAGTGCCCTCTGAGGGCCTGAATATCATGGCCAGCTAATATTAGTTTTTGGCCTTGTCCTGATCAGTCATTTTAGTTGCAGCTCTGGAAATACTGTTTCAAAGTGGATTATGCTGTCACTCCATATTGCAAGAAAGGGTACAGTAATCTAAAATAAATAAGGAACCTGTTTATTGCTCTTTTTTAAAAGCTCAACTGTCCTTATTCTGTCTTTATTCTTAAACAGTAATGAAATTCCCTGGCTGGTGAAGCCTGGTCAGTTGTCTTCTCTACTCACTCTGTAACAGAGCTCTCTTCTACCTGTTGCCGGATTGTCCTGAATCCCTGGCGGTGTCTTTGCTTGTCTCTTTGTGAGTACTACACTTCTTTGCCTCCTCTCCTAGAGCTTGCTAATGTTAACTGCTCTTGCGCTGCCACTAATAGTGTGCCCCTGTATTTCAGTGTCTGCCTGCCGTTTCAGCGCGTGCCTTGCCTCAAACACGCTTCATCTGAGCTCCTTTAGTTTTTCTCCCACTCCTTATGAATGTACTTTTTGTTACAGCCATTGTGTTTAAAATAAAATGTATTTTTTCCTTACATTTCTGTCTCTGGTCTGCATCTTTGGGTCCTAACAAATTTACCGGCTGCAAAGCATAACACTTACATCATAATTTACTCACTGCTCTGCTACATCCACCTCAGCTTCCATGTAATTCTGCTTAAAGTGAATCTGTTTTCATTTACATTTTCTAGTGTTTTTCAGTGGACAAACATAGTTTAAACCCCAGCTTACAGTGCTAGGCTGCCTCCTATGCATCCGTGTGTGTGTGTGTGTGTGTGTGTGTGTGTGTGTGTGTGTGTGTGTGTGTGTGTGTGTGTGCTAGAGGATGTGCCATAACATCATAGGGTTATAAACAGTGATGTGGTCATTTAAGGTGTAGATTTTAAAGCTGCAGTAATCAATTTATCTATTTATATATCTTGACCACTTGTGTGCAGTATAGTAAGTCTCAAAGACAACATTGGTGCATTACCAAGTTACGTTAATTTGAGGTAGGTAACACTTTCCACATCCAACATCATCAGAGGAACATTAGCATTCATTCAGAGTTGGATTTCTCTGCATCTGATGAATGCTTGTCCAATATTGACTTAAGCTCTGATTTGGTCTCCACATTTCTTGAGAAGAATTTCACTGACTAGTCACTAAATATTCCATTATGTTCACAAGCTAGCCACTAGATTGGATTCATGGCATCACATGAGATCACGTGAGATCACATGACACAAGAATCCATCTTGCCAGGCTTAAAGTTACTAGCTTCTGGCTGCACGACAGACCAATCAGTGTCATCATCCATTTCCTCTTTATGTGACCTAAGTTTTTGTGCATTGGCTCAGATCTTCAAGGTCGCTTGAGGAAGGGAGAGCTTTGCTCTGCTGACCTACTGTTTGAATGTAGTCGGCCACCTAGATAGGGAGAAACCTTTCAAATCCAACATGAAGCAATTCAAACACCAATATTAGACATAAACAAAAGTATGAAAATGTGTAAAAACCAAATGTCTGCAATACCAAGTAAACATATTGTCATTGTTGTGCTAACATGGGACCAACTTGTGGACAAACTGCATATAATAAATACTGCTACATCCTGTGTTTGGCATTCTGAGTATCTCAGTATGGAGTAAATAAGGAGGACCACCCCATTAATCCACATCTGGGTTTTTGGGTAAGGAAAAATACAGATTTGGGACTAACCTCTCCAAAAACTTGGCAACTCTTGCCATCTTCTCCAAACAGCAGAATGGAGTATTGCTCATTCTAAAATACATAAATGACATACCAGGAGAGTTTTCCAGACACTTAATTACTGCCTCAACATCAGATAAGCAAACTACACCAAGGTGTGAGTTTAAGTGGCTGGCCTGTTGGGACTGTCCAGAAAAATTGTAAATTTTAGGTGTAGCATCTGAACAGGTGTTTTTTTTTAAACAATTAATATTATACAGAAACCTCTATTTCTTGAAAATTAGAATAGCTGTAAGGTATTACACATTGTCTAGATAACAGCTTCCCAAGACCAACATAAAGCTCCCGTCTTTCCATTGATTTCCAACTGCTGGAAAAGTGAAGGGGGTGCAGTGACAGCCATGATGAATCCTGCTAACATTCAGGGGGTACTGTCTGGAGTGAAAAACATTAATCACATCTGCAAGCTAATTTTAAGTTGTGCAACCTGTTAATTAAGTTTGTGCCCTCAACAGTATTATAACAAGAACACTTAAAAAGGCTTACAGATCCATTTTTGGAATGTGGATCCATCAGCTATAGTCTGTCATGAAGCACAGCAATACTGCAAAACTACAGTAGCAGGCTGAGGTGGACAAAACAATACACAGAAAGGATCAGCATTTGAAAGTGTTGGGCGCTCATTCCGTGTGAGTCTCTCTTATTACGAGTCATTTTATCCAGTCACAACACCTATAGAAATAATGCTAGTTGTAAATGTAAATGACATAATCCAATATTTAATTGTAAACTGTATTAAATGTAATCATTAATTACTATCTTAGTTAACCTATAGGTTAAATAAATTAATAAATCAAGCCTCCCTGCCATAGATGACCCTCCTGAGTGGAACTCAGTATTACTTGTATATTTCTTTTTCTACTGTCTAATAGTGGCATTGTTCTCTTGTTTTCTCATTTGTTTAGTGGACAAGCACAAGGTTCAGTTTTCTCTGATACAGCCTAAGGCTTCTGATATTTTTATATTCATGGATTTTTTTAGAGTTAATCCTTACCAATTTGAAGTGGATGCCATTGTTTTCCTGTGTTAATGTGCGCCTGTGGTAACTATTTGGGACTGTTACTGGATGAAAGGGATTTTACAAGATGACTATCAACAAACTATCTTGCAAAATGAAAACAAACATTGTCTGTAAAGAATCAAGATGTACATTTGAAGTGGGAGAGTGTGTAGTGTTGAGTAGCGTGTATTACAAATAGTAATGTTGGTTGGTCTACCATTCCGTGGAAGGTTTGACCATTTTGATCCCAACTGAAATGTCTGCATTTACCGGATGGATTGGTACAGAATTTGGTCAGACATTAATGTTCCCTCTGGGTGAATTGTAATAACTTTGGTGATTCCCTGACTTTTCATCTAGCGTCATCATCAGGTCAGAATTTCGACTTGCCTAATACATTCAGTTCCTATCAAATACCTAGAAACCTATCAAGACAATCAAGACAGCCTCAGCTGTGTTTTATGCCACAATGCCCTCTCAAATGACAAAAAATATCCAGCTCTACATTTGGTTACATGGCAAGCCTTGATTAGCCACGGGTAGTTTGGTGGCCCAGTCATCCAGTTGGCTTTCAGCAAGGTCAATGCCCCACTGCAAAAAGTGCTTTTATAGTGTGGCAGCAGGTGAGTCTTGATTGGCTGATTGGTGCCAGGTGTGCTCAGGAGAGGAGGAAGCTGGACCGGACCTGTCAGCCACACCCTGCCGTTAACTAAGACCCCTTTTACTCAGGGAAAACGCATATGTTTCCATGCGGTTTGGCCTCTCGTTTACACGCAAACTGAGTTTTTTTTTCACGGAAAATGATTTTTAAAAACTCCAGCCAAAGTGGAGATTACTGAAAACACTGGTTATTTGTCGGCGTGTAAACTGGGTTACACGCCATTTTAGGTTCCGAAATGTCACAACATGCGACTGAATACTTAAGGTCATGTGAGCGACCCATGTTTACATTCGCGCCCATAGGTGTGGCATAGTTATGATGGGCTCGACGGCGTATTTATCCGAGTTCATGTAAACGACAAGATTTCTGAAAACAATGTTGTGTGCACAATGTTATTTTTGATAATGGAGGGGATACACATGTATAATGGTTTAATGCGTATTATGGATTAAGGAGAGCATAGATGAAGGATAATACATTAGAATGTGGGTTGAGTGATGAAGGAATGGAGGGATGAGGGTCGAGGGACGAAGAGAAGGCAGGCATGTTTGAAGCTGGATGGCGGTCCAGTTGTGTGTGTGTTGTGTGATGCACATCACGGTGGTTTTGCCTGTCTCTCAAGGGACTGGACCTTGAGCGGGTCGGACAGTTGTTTGGAACCGAAGACAGGATGTTTCTCTGGAGTTTCTGGTAGGCGAGGGACTGATGACGTCAGAGTTGTCGGAGGCTTAAAGCCGAACATCGGGAAATATGGTTTGCTGAGCGTACGGTCTTTGTTCTTAAACTTAGTTATAAAACCACATCCTATCTCCTATCTTTTGGTGTATTTTTATTTTTTCTTATATTATGTTAACATTTGGTGCGCTGAATTGAGATATTTAAGTGAAATGACAAAGGTTTAAAATTTGAGAAGGAGCATGGCTACTGTGGTAAAACAAACAAAAAAAACCCCATAAAGCAGTGGTTAAATCTCTCCTGTAACCTTTAGCAATGCTGTGCATGAACCTGCTAAAAGAGTGCATTCACTGAACGTGCTCACGTTTTTGGTGAATGGTGACATGAAAGTGTCCATCTGCAACTAATGAACGTGAACGTGAGTGTTATTAAATCATGATGACGCTCACACACTGTTTTATGGCACCCAGTGTGGTAGCTTTTGCAGCAGACGGATGCGGAGATTTAACAGCGCCAAAACTCGTAAGTTTGAGATTTTTCGAACATATTTGCCTGAAGAAGGTCCTAGATTGATCGAAACGTTGCATACTGTTAGTTTTTTCAAAACTGACAACAAACACCGAGTGTTTAAAAAAGACAGTTCCCGCCCTATTTTCACTCGAGTAAGAGCTTTTTTTTCCTTTTTTTTTTTTTTTACAATATAAGCTAGCAACGCTTCACTCTGGAGTACACACGCATCATTTAAAATGAATTTTTATGACGAAGAGAACGACTGGACTACAGTTAGGTACCGAAGGGGAAGACTCCAGCGCCGTGACGAACTAACCGTGGCGCCCCGATCGCCGACCACGGAGGTATTTTACTGACTCCCGCTGGGATCGACAGCCTTCCTCTGTAAGACAGACGTACGCCTCGGTCACCAGGGGATACACGCGACTCCGCCGAGATGATTTTTCCTTCGAAGGCAGCTGCAGCGGACCCAGAGTTAGCCGTTTTTCGGCTAATTTTCTAGTGGCGCCCAACTCCAGGAAACGCCATGGCAGGTATGAGACAGGCCACAGACAGGGCCCCACCCGTCAGCGTGATGATAAACAGCCGTACTTTAACCGTTACGGCGGTAGAAATGACTATTGGCCGCAGCGTAACCGACAGCGGCAGCCTAGGAACAGTCAGACTGTGTCGGCTCAGAACAGAGTCCAATCCCAGGACCCTGATTTTATGGCAAAAGTCCGTATCATTCCCAAGCTAATCAAAGCAGCTCATCATCTTTAAAATGTTTCGGGGACAGACCCACCCCCAATCATTAAAAAGACTACAGCCAATTTGGTGAGTTTCATTAAACCAGCATCCCCGAACCATGACACGCAGGCGTTACTGGAGGGAAACGCCAAAAATTGGAAATTTACTGCCCTTCTCATCCTACGCCAGCATTATGAAGATAACATGGACAAAGACATGCAGACCTTGGAACAGTTTCCCATTCCTGACTGGCACAGCCCCTTTCAAATCGCCACAATTTGGGCGAGAAAGAACTTGGGTCGCAGACTGAAACCTGAAACGCTACAGAAAGTTGAAGCATTCCTGATGGCTAACTTCCCAATTCAGGCTACTACACCCACACTCACTCACACCCAGGCTCCTCCACCTGCCCAGCCTGCTGCTCTTCCAGCAGCTCCTGCGACTCCATCAGCTGAGATGCCCACGACCACCACGCAGGCACAGGTGCATGCACGTTTGGATGCACACACACCGGCACCTATGGACTTACCTTCTCCTGCACTTCCGGGTCCTCTTCCTCCTCCTCCTCTTCCTCGTGTGACCACTGTTTCTGTTGGGATGATGACGGAGCAGACACCGGGACTCCAAGCTACAGTTACTTCAGTCGGTGTGATGACGGACCAGAGAGGGGGCAATTGGTCTCCTTTTCTCCAGGAAGCAGTGGAGGAGTACACTCCACCTCCTCCTATTCCCTTTTCTTCCCCTCCCTCCCCCCCCCCCCTTCTCTTCCCACTCCTTCCCCCATTCCCTCCCCTCCTCCTCCTCCCCCTTCCTCTACCATCCCCCTTCACCCATTCTTCACTTCCACCAAGCAGTTGCCACCCTCCCAGGGAGCGCCAGCAGAACCAAAACCCCAGAGACAACAGAAGACTGACTCCAGCAGAGAGGCAGTGAGCGGCAAAGACACAACTGCTGCTCCGAAACCAGTTTCTCTTCTTCCTCTTCCTCTCCCACAGAATCCCTGTGTGTACGAGGACAGCCCTGAACTACAAGAGCTGCCAGATGAGGACCCAGCTCCTTCCACAACTCAGCCCAGCACCAGCCACCTAAAACTTTTTCTTCTACCATAACTCTTAAACCATGCCGGGTTTCTGGCACCTCCAGGGCTTTACAGGAGGTCTCCACACCTCCTGAGGCTCAATCTTCAAGAGCCCCTCCACAACAATCCACACCACCATCTACACCACACACATCTGTCCGCAGACCTACAAGACATATAAACACGACCAACAAATTTAAAGACTGGAGTCTGTGTGTCAGAAAAAGGTACTTGATCATGGGAGATTCTAACGTGGCTAGATTTCCTCCTTTTAAGCTCCAGGATCTGCAGGTGGACAGCTACCCGGGGGCCTCGTTCCAACATGCAGAGTCCCTCCTGTACAGAGCTGTCTGTATGGTGGAGGTGGATGCAGTTGTCCTTTCTTTTGGGCTCAACAGCAGAGCACAGAAACCACGTGAGGTCACCATTAAACAACTGCGTAAAGCCATGGCAGTGGCAAGGCTCAGGTTCCCAGAGGCCAGGATTTGGGTGCCCCTGATCAACTGCTCTTCCACATTACCACACACGGAGCAACTGAACATACAGGTACTGAACACATACATTATGAAAAACTATGATTTTACCACAAAACTTCCTGCTGAAGATTTTGAGACGGAGGCAGATGGGATCCACTGGACCCATGCCACAACTGCCAAGATTTTTGAACACTGGGCTAGTCAGGTAAACTAACTGTCCCCGAGAGCCTGCCTATTCAGGAGGGGTACAAAAATTTACTTGTTCTAGCAAAAAAGACAAAGTTAACCAGTGCACAGCTCTCTTTATTAAATAAAGGCCTAAACTTTATTCCCACTAGAGGCAGCAACAAAAACATCAGGTCACAGGTCAGATTTGACATCCATCAATACCACAGAGGACTAAAACTTTTAACTTACTATGCAGATGAAGGAGTCTCCAACAAGCAACCCTTCACTCCTAGCTCAAACTGGGCTCCCCCAGAGGTCAAAATACCAAGCCACATTCGTGAACTCATTGAGACAGACCTTTATTAGTGATACAGTGCTGAGCACTGAACACAGCAGGGGCTTCGCCCCTGCTGTGTTCAGTGCGAAGCACTGAACACTATTGTTCTTCTGTGCGCTTCTTCTTCTTCTTCAACTTATTTTTATTTTTCATCTTCCGTACTTTTTTCGGTTCGCTACTAGTCAAAAACGATAGCGAGCACCCAGGCGAATTATATATCAAAACGTGCGGCTCGATCGGACTCGGTCTGCTATTATTTTTCTCTACAGAATACGCGTTTTTCGCGTCGTAAGACGCGAAAAACGCACGAAAAAATCCCATTCAAAGTAAATGGGAGAAGGCGAAAAACGCGAAAAAATCTCCCCCTTTTTCAAAGGGCTACTGCTCCGGCATACGTTCGCCTAGAGACGCCATTCCAACTGTAAAACGTAGACATAAGTCTCGTCTATTGGTGTATTAAGTCTCGTTTTGATAGGTCGTATAGTTTTTGAGCAGTCGTCGCTCAATGACCATGAGCGTTTTGGGAGAAATTGTGAGTTTATAATGGGTGTGTATTGCACGGAATGTTCGCGCTAGAGTGGAGGGGATTAACTGCCAGAGTGGAGAGAAGCTCTGAAAATTGTATGAAACTTTCATCTTTCCACGCTCCTCCAAAGCACAAATTACGCTGTATGTGCGCAAAACTTTCCAAGGTTGTAGTGCCGCTTGCGCTGATTCTCACAATGTGCCCGGCTAAGCGATAGGACTTACGGTTTTTGAGTTCTCAGCCTCTGAGCGAGGAGAGCGCCTCTGACCTTGCCCATAAGGTCCAATACAAACCAAAAACAGGAGAGACAGAAACCAGCCGTTTTTTAACTCGCTCTAAAATCCGCATTTTTCAGCCCAGCGAAAAAAGAAAGTGATCAGAGTGTACAGCAAAGCCTTGTGGCTCTCACGGTGAAGAAATTTCGGCAATAGGAGTTTCGGTGTCGGCGTGAGAAGCGTTTGTTCGGAGGGTGCGCAGAGGCAAAATTCAGACGTTTCTCAGACTCTCGCAGACCCGCAGGTGGCCTGATCTCAAGTTGCCATGGCAACCTCTGAGCCTAATTGCCTCTCCCACACACACACATATGTAGCATGAGCTGCAGCTGTGCAGCTCAGTCAAATGATCAGTTCTCCATTAAGCTCTATAGTGACATGCTAACCAGCCACAGCCAAGCTACCTACTGGTGAGTTGTATGTGTTAGTGATGTAATGAGTGATGTTGGCCTGTTAGCGTTAGCCACAATGCTAACATGCTAATGCTAACATGAGGTCCTATGAACTTGTTGGTGCCTGGAGGTATACCTGTTGATGTCGGTTTGGTGTGCTAACATGCTAATGTTAGCATGCTAATGCTAATATGCTAACTTAGGCTAAAATGAATCTTGAAGGCGTTCTAATAATGGTTCAGAGGTTTTTAATGTGATATTTGACATGCTAATTTAGCATGCTAATGCTAACATGCTAACATATGTTAAAATGATTGGTAAAGGCATTCTAAGGGCGTTTGAGACCTTCTCAATGTGTTTTCTGACATGCTAATGTCAGCTAAGCATTGTCGCCGATGCTGAAATTGGGTCCCATGAACGGGTTTGACTTTGATATCGGGCTGCCGTGCTAATAGCCACGCGCACGGGCCGGCGTTTGGCACACGGCCCGGCGTTTGCGCACTGTATCACTCTCCAAATTTCCCGCCGAGGGGAATTTGTCTAGTTATTTTTACAATACATTTAGAGTGATTGGAATGAAATTCAATCTCAAGCCAGGGGAGAATTTGGCCCTAAAACAATTGAAGGAAAATAAAAACATCATTATCAAACCGGCAGACAAGGGTGTTGTAGTCGTTATGGACCGGGAACAATATCTGTGGGAGGGAAATAGACAATTAAAGGACAGTAGATATTATTCTAAACTGAAAAAAAAAACAAAAAACGATATATCTTGAAACTTTCCAATTGATTACTCAGATATTTCAAAAAATATTCGGGAAAAAATTAATTAATTTTAAACAACAAACTTACCTGATTGGAGACTCTGAACCTCGTCCCAGACGATTCTATTTATTGCCTAAAATCCATAAAGATCCGGCGAAGTGGAGCAGACCCTTTTTGATCCCCCAGGCTGCCCTATTGTCTCAGACTGTGGCAGTGAGACCTATAGGTCTGCAGAATTTATTGACTTCTATCTTAATCCTCTGGCAAAGAAACACAAAAGCTATATTAAAGATACTTATGACTTCATAGAGAAGATCAAGGATCTTCACATCCCAAATCAGTCTATTCTTTTTACCATTGATGTGGACAGCCTATACACAAACATAGACACACAGGAGAGCATATTAGCAGTTAAAAATATTTTACAACAAAATTATGACAAAAGGAGACCGAAATCAATAGAAATCAATCTTACCTATAATGATTTCGAATTCGATGGCCAATATTTCCTACAAATCAAAGGAACAGTAATGGGTAAAAAAATTTGCTCCCGCATACGCAGATATTTTTATGGCAGCATGGTAGACTGTTGCTCTCGAAAAGTGCAACCAAAAACCTCTGTACTATTACAGATATTTGGATGACATCTGGGGTGTCTGGACTCATTCACAGGAAGAGTTTACTCTGTTTATAAACACTTTAAATTAAATTGAAATCTAATACTCACCTGGAATCAGTTGACTTCCTGGACACGACTACCTTCAAAGGTCCTAAATTTAAAACACAAAATCGATTAGACATCAAAGTCTTTTTTAAGGAGACAGACACCCATGCACTTTTGCATAAAATGAGTTATCATCCTAAACATACATTTGCCGGTCTGATTAAATCACAATTACTATGATTTCACAGAATCTGCTCTCGGCCTGCAGACTTCAAAAACGCCACCAAAGAACTATTTTCAGCTCTCTCCACAAGGGGGTACTCTAGATCCTTTTTGAGGAGCTGTTTTAAGACCTTCCTAGCAACTAAGCCTGTCCACACTTCCACATTATTACCATTCGTAACAACTTACTCACCTTCCACAGTCAAATTAGTGAGACAGATTAAGAATAACCTGGAGACTAATCTCAGAGTGTATCAGCCAAATAATGACCTGAGAATCATTGCTGCATTTAGGACTAATAAAACCTGAGGGATTTCTTAGTAAGATCAAAGGTCATACCCAGACCTAATCAAATTACTAACTCACAGTACAATTATTTTAAACAACAGCCCTGGGTTCAGGACGTGCACCAACAGCAGGTCTTCAGGACAGCCCAGCGAGGAAATGTTTCTTCCAGGAACTGCGTCTACCTTATCACCTGTAAACAATGTCACAAGAAATATGTGGGAGAGACAGGACTCCCTATTCATGTGCAGGCCCTGATTCTTGAATGTAATCCACACTGGTCCACGGCTCACAGGAGGAGAGCTGAAAGAAACTGGATCCTCAAATTGGGAACAATATATTCACCGGGTCTCAATGAAAGGTTATATTTTCGTGCTTGATGATTATTGTTGCATATTCAGATCCAGCCCTAAACCCAACCAACCTTTCTTGATTTCAGATTTGTCCCTAAACCCAACCGATTCTTTCTTATCACCACCTATCCCTGTAGGGCTATCCTAACCTTAACCTTTGAACTCGGCCCTAACCTTAACCTCCAGCTATCTCTCCTAGCATCCTTAGCCTGGGGTCTTTCCCTGACCTTAACCCTTTTGAATTGGGCCCTAACCTCAACCTTTATCCCTCCCTAATCCTAATTATATGACCATTTTAACCCTAACCAACCCTGATCCCTGATTATTGTGATTATTATGTTATCATTGTTGTTATTACTATTGTTGTTATTACCATCATTATGGAACATTTAATACTGTATACCCCGGGAAAATGTGGGGAAAGTTTGACGGTATCAAAATTTGGATACCGCCCAACTCTGATACTCACTGACCCCTGAAAAAGCTAGTCACAGATGAAGAAGCTGCATTTTAAAATCTTTTCCAATCACAACTAAACACATAAGCCCAATTTCCTGCTGTCTTTGGAAACATTATTAACAAACTTTTAACAACATCAGAATCAACATTTAATCATGGTCTAGACTCCAGCTACTGAAAGTGCTGCTTGTCCATTTGGTTGGTGTTTGAAAAAGTGTGATCACATTTAGGTTATGAAATGTCTATCTGTCTCAATCTTAAATATGTTGTTTACACTAAGGGAAATTCAAACCTAAGAACCCAACTAAAAAAAATCTATTATTTTATTTCATTTACACATTTACTCCAAATTGGGTCCATCATATTTGGTATTAAGAAAACTTGTAAGATCACGAGAATACAAAGTCTGTGGGACTTGAATAAAGTGGCAGTATGTGATTTCATGTTGAATGTATCAAAATACTGTCTTTGTCATTGTGTCTTTACCAACATATAGTAGTAGTAAATTAAGTATGATATAGTGATGGCACATTTTACATCCTTAATTACTGAATATTTCATTATGCTCTTTAGACTTCCAGTTCAAAAGAGGACACTACAATAGGAGTGGACATTGGCCTTCTTATTGTTGCAGAGGAAGGTGGAAGCAAGGAAGAGTTGCTGGCAAACGAGGTGATGTTGGTGTTGTTCTGGAGGAGCACGTCATTCTGCATGACCTAACAGATGTTCCTAATGCTTTTGCAATACTGATGGGTCTTCTGTACTGCCTTAACATAGACTATCCCAAAGGAATGAAGTATACATTTGAGCTAGTGCAAAAAGTTTTCGTGGGTGTCAGTGGTGGCACTTGTTCAGCCAAAGTTCATGGACTCCGAAACAAGATGCTTCAAGGCAAAGTGTAAGCATGTTGACCAAGTTAATGGCACCTATCCGTTAATCTGTTCAAGTTCACATGATAAAGACACTAAACACAATATCTATGATAAAAAGAAGGCCTGTA
Organism: Chaetodon trifascialis; assembly: GCF_039877785.1. NCBI lineage: Eukaryota > Metazoa > Chordata > Actinopteri > Chaetodontiformes > Chaetodontidae > Chaetodon > Chaetodon trifascialis. The sequence goes on along the minus strand of NC_092059.1, from coordinate 27,362,519 downwards.
AGTGACAGGAAAAATGCAGCTTAATGCAGATGTTCTGCAGATGTTATGTGGTACATTGTTTAGTTAAGAGATAATCTGCCACTTAGAAGGTTGTGTAATGTAACTGTAGCACTTCAAGTTAAGCTGTAACCTTTTATATTTTGCAATTTCTGCTTTTATACCTGGACAGTTGTTGTCATTGTTGTTGTAAATGCACAGTAAGACTATTTTGCATTGTTTTATTATAACTGTTAATAGCTACAGAAACATGTTAAATATGTGGTATTTTCCTGTTCAAATATGGCTAATGGTGATTTAATACTATGTAGGTTCATACCAAAAAGGCCACTGTCAGTATTGAAATGCAATAAAATAGCATTCTGAATGTTCTTTGCTGTTGATGAATCAATTTAATGCAGGACTGATTAGAAAATACAAACTTAAGTTGTGTGGGCAAACTATGCAGTTGAATTTTTTTGAATGAACTTAACATTGCAACTAAAATTAAGTATTCCTGGAAAAGTAACCTGGCTGCCTTAAAATGATGAGTTAATTCAACAAGATTCTTAGTTGAGCCAACTTTTATTGGTATGTTTACACAATTAAAAATAGAAATTGATTCAAGAAGATGCTTAGTTTAAACAGCTTTTATTTTCGTGTTTGTACAAACCAAGATATTAATACAAGTTTGTTGATTTTACTAGTCATTCTCTGTTGTCTCAACTATGATTTAGGTTTGTACAACCTGGAATGTGTTGTTGGTATCACTAAAAGTTCTAGTTGATTAAACCTAAGGTATAAAGTTGTTGGGAATATTTTACTTAGCTTGCCTTACTCAACATTTCAAGGCAGCCACATTACAAATTATTTTAAGTTGAGATAGCTTGTTACAGTTTTTACAGTGTTGAAACATTCGTCAAGTCTTGGGAAATATGTGTCAGTGAATGATGATCACAAGAAATCTTTAACAAAGTGTAAAGAGCCAGGAGCCAACCGCGGCAAAGTTCCTCCACCCAAGTCAAACACAGCATTTTGTAAAGGACCAGTCATTTTCTTTTCCTAAAAAGTACACAAACTTGTACTTCATTACAATGTAGAAGACCTGCAGCCTTTGCAGCTCAAAAAAACAAACACACAAACCCCCCCTGAAGAAATAAATACAAACTAGCTCATTTTAATCTGTGTGAACTGAAGTTTGAGCTGGCTAATGTGAAGTGTGACCCATATTTAAAAAAGTGGAAACATTTCAGTGTAAAAAACTGGAAATGGGGTTGTAATGTCAGTTATGACAAACTTGAGAAACTACAGGTGCTGGTCATAAAATCAGAATATCATGGAAAAGTTGATTTTTTTCAGTAATTCCATTCAAAAAGTGAAACTTGTATAATGTATACATTCATTTCACACAGACCGACATATTTCAAGTATTTACTTCTTTTAATATTGATGATTATACCTGACAACTAATGAAAACCCCCAATTGAGTATCTCAGAAAATTAGAATATTGTGGAAAAGGTCAATATTGAAGATATCTGGTGCCTCACTCTAATCAGCTAATTAACTCAAAACAACTGCAAAGGCCTTTAAATGGTCTCTCAGTCTAGTTCTGTAAGCTACACAATCATGGGGAAGACTGCTGACCTGACAGTTGTCCAAAAGACGATCATTGACACCTTGCACAAGGAGGGCAAGTCCCAAAAGGTCATTGCTAAAGAGGCTGGATGTTCACAGAGCTCTGTGTCCAAGCACATTAGTAGAAAGGCAAAGGGAAGGAAAAGATGTGGTAGAAAAAAGTGTACAAGCAATAGGGATAACCGCACCCTGGAGAGGATAGTGAGACAAAACCCATTCAAAACTGCGGGGGAGATTCACAAAGAGTGGACTGCAGCTGGAGTCAGTGCTTCAAGAACCACCACTCACAGACGTATGCAAGACATGGCTTTCAGCTGTCGCATTCCTTGTGTCAAGCCACTCTTGAACAAGAGACAGCGTCAGAAGCGTCTCACCCGGGCTAAAGACAAAAGGGACTGGACTGCTGCTGAGTGGTCCAAAGTCATGTTCTCGATGAAAGTAAATTTTGCATGTCCTTTGGTAATCAAGGTCCCAGAGTCTGGAGGAAGAGAGGAGAGGCACAGAATCCACGTTGCCTGAGGTCGAGTGTCAAGTTTCCACAGTCAGTGATGGTTTGGGGTGCCATGTCATCTGCTGGTGTTGGTCCACTGTGTTTCCTTAGGTCCAAGGTCAATGCAGCTGTCTATCAGGACGTTTTGGAGCACTTCATGCTTCCTGCTGCTGACCAACTTTATGGAGATGCAGATTTCATTTTTCAACAGGACTTGGCACCTGCTCACAGTGCCAAAGCTACCAGTACCTGGTTTAAGGACCATGGTATCCCTGTTCTTGACTGGCCAGCAAACTCCCCTGACCTTAACCCCATAGAAAATCTATGGGGTATTGTGAAGAGGAAGATGCGAGATGCCAGACTCAACAACGCAGAAGAGCTGAAGGCCACCATCAAAGCAACCTGGGCTCTCATAACACCTGAGCAGTGCCACAGCCTGATCGACTCCATGCCACGCCGCATTGCTGCAGTAATTCAGGCAAAAGGAGCCCCAACTAAGTATTGAGTGCTGTACATGCTCATACTTTTCATGTTTATACTTTTCAGTTGGACAACATTTTTAGAAATCCTTTTTTTGTATCAGTCTTAAGTGATATTTTAGTTTTCTGAGATACTGAATTTGGATTTTATTAGTTTATTAGTTAGATTAGTTGTTAGTTTAAAATCATCAAAATTAAAGAACTAAACATTTGAAATATATCAGTCTGTGTGTAATGAATGAATATAATATACAAGTTTCACTTTTTGAATGGAATTACTGAAATAAATCAACTTTTCCATTATATTCTAATTTTATGACCAGCACCTGTATGTCATCCATATCTTAAGAACATCTAAATGGGATGGGGTCTCTGTAACAAATCAGAAAGAATTCACACACAGAATCACAAGGCAGAAACAGATATAAGGCAAAAACTGGAAGTTTACTGGGCTCTTTAAGCAGAGCCGTGTACTGTTTGTAGCAAGGGTCGATACCAGAAAGCAGGATGATCAGGCAGAGGTACAGAGTCGTCAGGCAAAAAACATGTACCAGTTAAATGGGCACAGGTCAAAAATACAAGTCAGAACAAGAGAAGAGGCAGGATACGAGGCAGGCATTAGCACAAACAACGATCTGGCAAATAACAAAGGGAAACTGACTGCTATAAATACTGAGGGGGAAATGAGCAGATGACAAACAGGTGTGTGGTGGCAGAGCAGGCTGGTCACAGACTGGCTGACAGTCAGTGCAGGGGGAGTGCAGGAGGATGTGGGCAGAGCACTGGCAGGAAAGGCTTGCAGGGCTGAGTGGAGGATAAGCAGAGGGGTGTGAGCACGAGGGTGGGGCTAAGAAGCTCCACCAGAGTCCATGACAGTCTCATTTTAAAATCCTACTTCAATTACAATATTAATAATTATGTTGACTACAAAGTAAACATAAATTTCCAATTAAAAAATGTTAATTTAATGCAGCATCTGTACCACTTTATCCTGTGAAAGTACAGAACTGTGATTGTTTGTTCCTGTTAATCCATATTGACAGGTACAGTCACTTTTAAAATAAAATAAAGCTACTGTATGGTGTGTGTGTGTGTGTGTGTGTGTGTGTGTGTGTGTGTGTGTGTGTGTGTGTGTTGTGTATGTGTGTATTGTAGATGTTCAGTGAGCAGAAGCAGAAAAACAAAAGTGAGACAAAAGTCTGCTGAGGAAGAAAAGGAGGAAGAAGAGATTGCTAATAACTGAGTTGTGTGTGTGAATGTGTGTGTGTGTGTGGGGGGGGGGGGGCTCTCTTACATATTATCTTATATCCACTGGCCAACTGCAAACTGTGGCCCACTGTGGACTTCAGGAAGCCTCCTGAGGCGAATCTTTCACACCAGTGGGTGAGTGCTCCCCTGAAGCCAACAAAAGCTTAGCCCTGTCTCTCCATCGCAAGAACTCTATCTGGATGTACACACCTAACCAAAAGATCCGAACAGATATAAGGCCCTTAGCTGACAAACACCTGGTTGGGCCAGGGAGAGTTCCCTACACAATTTCTCTACCCTATAAGGGGTGTGTGCACTGAGTAAAACATCAGTTGTGTTGCCGTGGTGTGGATGCCCTGGAGCTTACCTCTATTGAGAAGCTCTCTTCTGTGCTTGCTGTGTCTCACTTGCTCGATGAAGGGTCAAGCTGTGAGACTTTGCTCACTAGTTAAGGATTACTCAGAATCAGGGCCTTATAAAGTGAAGTTTATTTCAATGAATCAAAATGTTCCAACCTATAAAGACACAGAATGGTTATCAATACCAATCTGAAAAAGGGTTTAAAAAAATAAAATGACGGGCAAGCTGGGGCAAGTTGTTCAGAACAGGATGTTCCGTGGAGACAAAGACCCTGGACTTTCTTCAGCCTATTGTGCCCATAGGGTCAATGGAACATGAAAAGGAATGGAAGAGAAGTTAAATAAAAAGGCTAGGCAGACCGGAATTGAGATTTATCCAGGATCTAGTGCCCCGGGGAGACAAAGACTCCCAAATCTCCCTCAGCCTCTTGTGCCCATGAGATCTCTTAAAGGAAGGAAATGAAAATATGAGGTTACCTCAGCATGGCTCAGTAGATTAAATTTAGTCTAGCTGATTGACATTGGTTTGCTTATGGAATTAACACCTCTGATCAGAGGCGTCTCATCCGTAAGCCACCAATTCTCACCAGCTTTGGGAGTTTTGTAAATGTGAAAAAATTGTTCTCACCAATGTAACACCCTGCCAGAACACTCTGTTCTGACAAGAATTGTGTCCTGCTAGGGGGTTTCAAATCTGTTCTGAGTAGGCCTCGAACATGTCGAACTTGTCATACCTGGTCTGTGAGCCTATGATATACATTTGAGCATTTGATGAAAATTTGATGAAAATAAAATAAGTAAATGGTAAAATGGTCACATAAGTGGACAATGAAAAATGATATAAGTGAATGATATAATGAGTAAATCGTCACAATATAATAAATGGTAAAAAGTGTATAAGTAATAATAAAAAAGTGTACATGAGTAAATGAGTAAAATATAAGCATTTGTTTAAAATGATTAAAAAATAAACGGCATTAAATGAGTATATAACTAACAATGAGTAAAATGCCAAAGCACAATAAAACCCAAAAAAGCTTTAGCTTCAACATTTGAATGAAACTTGAATCAAGATTCAAAATGATTTAATGTCTGACTGAAGCAGGGCACTCTATATTCTGTGTGTGTGTGTGTGTGTGTGTGTGTGTGTGTGTGTGTGTGTGTGTGTGTGTGTGTGTGTGTGTGTGTGTAGGTGAAAGCAGTACATTAACTCAAATTGCTGTCTGGCAATTTCTTTGCAGGTACGTTGCTTACAGAAGACCTACTACTTACATTTTTTTGGTATCATTGTGATGTGTCAATAAAGATATGCATTGCATAGAGTGATGTAATCTGATCATCCATCAGCTTCATAGCATCAGGGTCAATAACCATGGCATCAGCAGTTAATTAGGTTATAATGCAAAGAAGATAACAATAATTGCACATAACTTCCGACTTCTCAACAAACAAAAAATTAATTTCCAAGAAGGGAGTGTGATATTAATTAAAAGCATCAGCCCGAAACTGATTAACAACACAAACAAATTGGCTTAGAGGAGCCTCACATCTTCCATTGGCATTTTACAAACAGAGGAATTGGACTTTGAAATGTACAAGTCTATTAAAAATATGGGTCATGACATTAATTCAATGACCAAACAAATAGCATTTAGCCACTGTGGCTAACTGTTGCAGCCACTGACAGTGACATGGTCACCGTAAAGTGTGATGGAAGACTCTTGCTACAAAATATCACAGTGTATTGAGTAATGTGGCATTAGTGCTGAAAACTAAGAAACAACTAACAAACTGAGGATGACTTTCATCTTCAGTTTGTAATTTGAAAGCATAAATTCGAAGAATTAAATTTGGACATATCATTCTTTTCAGTTCATATGGTGAACTTGTTAAACACTTGCATATTCTGCAACATTATCATTCATTTGGACTTTCTCACCACCTGATGAATGTAAGTTCACTGTTCATTCTCTTTTGGCTCTGTTTGTGGTCTTCCCCCTCCTGAGGTCCTTTCACTGTGCCTGTCGACCACTTGGTGTTGAGTGGGTCGTGTACAGCGGGACAGTGGCACTATGAGAGCGCAGACAGTGAATCAAAACAGTAAAGTTAGGGGCCAGACAGCTAAACAATGAGCTGAAAGTCTTTAGAAAGCTCAGTAAAGCTGAGGACAGCTCCAGATTCTCTGTTGATTCATCACTACAACACTGTCACATTGTTTACACATACAGAACAGGGTAAACAACTGGAAGCTAGTGAACAATCCATTGGAATCTACTATTTTAAACTTTCAATGGATATGTCTGGTAATATATTTTCCTTTTCATCAATAAATCCCCTGAATAGACCAAATTCAATGATAAATATATCCAAATAGTGTGTCTGTAGCCAAAACTTTACATATCTTCCTCTGTGCCACAGAGCTTCATTGTTATACGAAATCTAAAACACGTTTTTTTTTCGTGGTGGCTTGTTTATGATTCATAGAGGTTTGCTATTATCAATGCCTGAATGAAGTAATATAATCACAATAAAAACTGCACTCACAATATTCAAAATGTAAATACAGTGTCTGCAGGTAATTTATAATTCACTCTAAAAGAACCAATGAAGCCCCAACCTCAACATGTAGTTCTGTGTCTGGCTAAGGATTGAAATGTAGGTCACATTTTTATTGTGTGTGAAAATCAGTCCAGCTAAATCTGAGCCTGTGATTATAATTTACAGGCCCATTGCACTGAGAACAGAATTGATTGATTGTATTCTTACTCCCGATATAATCTCCTGTACTGAGAGAGAGAATGACAGAGTGACAGAAAGTGAGAGAGAGTTAGAGTGTTAATCCAAAGCCAGGCACCAACCCCTTGGCTTCCATCATAAACCAGCACTATAAACTTAACTGTATGCCAAAGCTTAATCCAATCCATATGGCATCAGATTTATCTGCAGGTAAATCAGTGCCTGGGATAAGTATCTGCTGGCTAGATTAATAGAGTGCAGAGGAAAGTAAAAAAGGGACGAGGAAATGTTTTAGGGCCACACTCCAGAGACCCAGAGCAGTGATCTGTGTGTGTGTGTGTGTGTGTGTGTGTGTGTGTGTGTGTGTGTGTGTGTGTGTGTGTGTGTGTGTGTGTGTGTGCGCGCGTGTGTGTGGGGGGGGGGGTGGGGTGGGGTGGGGATGAGAAAGATGCTCTGGAAATATTTTAAAGCCACACTTAGAGCCTTCAGTATATTCTGCTCCCAAATGACGCCGTTACACTTGAAATTAAACGGGAGGTGGGTGAGGTTGGTGTGCGTGATAAAATCCCTTGAATACTATATGGCCTGTGATACAGCATATCTCATACCAGTGTGTGGTGGGGGGGCAAGTTGCAATGACTTCTTTAGGAAATTTAAAGTGTAAGTCTCTGTTGGCTCCACTGTTTGGATGCAAAAGGGCAGCAATCAGTGGTTCTGTGATCAATGAAACAGTTAGCAACACGTAAGGTTGCAAGGATGATGGTGCGCATGGGAGTGTGTGTGCATGTGTGTGCGTCAGAGAGAGAGGGAAGCGGAGACTGTTAGGTCCCAGAGGCTTGTGCCACTGCAGCAATGTCGGGGTTATGGATAGCCAAGCCGAGAACTTTTCTTACTATGTGTGTGTGTGTGTATGTGTGTTTGAAGGCAGACTCCCCAAAGAGACTGTAATTAACCAGGATTGTAAATCACATTCCACCCAGGACACACACAGATTTGGACCAGTGCTCAGTCCTCAGCCCTGTGTGGTTTGTGGTAGGCACCCTGGCTGACGATTTTGCGGCCACTAACATTTAACTAAATAGAAATCAACATATAACTGCACAGCCCTGAAGTCACAAACACCATGTAAACATACTAATGTCATTGCTTTGCAAAGAGGGAGAGCAGAATGGGGTTAAATGCAAAGAATGTTTTGGGAAATGACCACATTTTGGAGCAGTACTGGAAGTTCCATCATGTTGTACATATGGAGAATAAGATATACAAAACAAACTTTCAAACCCAATCACCAAGCAAAACACTGTTTCTGTAAAGTTGAATAATCAAAGTCAATACACACAATGGAACTGGGTGGAATTTGGTATTTTTTCTGTCAACAGAGCAGGCCAGAGGAGGAAAAAACTGCTGTCAGACTTGTCTGTGCTTTATCGAAAGTAATATAAAGATTGTGCCTGGAAAAACAGTGTCCTGATCAAATTTTTAAAATGGCAGTTTTACTCCTTTGAACAGAACAAATTGAATTATATTCACCTTTATTGTACTGGGTAAGAAACAAAATCCTGCTGGGGCGTAAATTGGAAATATTAGTGATTTTAGTGAGCTGATCATTTAAAACTGAAACAATTTCAAAATGGCAGCAGGTAACATTTTATGGATTCCAATTGCACACAACATCTTCATCTTTTGCAGTACGATGCTTTGTACCAGTCTGAAAAAAAGAGGCCAGAAATCCTAATACAGACAGCTCCAGTGATAGACTTGAGTGGTCTCATAGCAGTTTACGTACAATCAAAGGAACAGTTTCCTTTAAAATGAAGAAACCATCAGCAAAAAAGCTGACTGTCTGATGAAGTAGTGCATTACCAAGAGTAACTTAAAGCTGGAGCTGGTAATGTTGGAGAAACCAACAGAGTAAGCTAGATTTTGAAAGTGTAGAACCCCCCTCCTCTACAATACTGCTGCAGAGAAGATAAACTCCTGGGTATGTAGGTGTATTTAGGGCTTATATTTATAAGCGACCAAGCACTGCATGCCCTGTAATGGCTCTAATCTTTTGTGCTCATCACAAAGATCAATGGCAACTTCTGTTCTGGGGCAATAAAGTGTTTATAACACCTCACTGCATATCCCCTTACCAGCCCTCTCCATCCCCCCAAAGCATAAATATCATCTTGTGTGAGCTCGTACAGCCAATTAACAAACTAAGTTACACCAAGAAGCGAATGCATTGTTCCAGTGACGAGGATTGATTTACCTCTCCCTAAAGTTATTGAGTTTGTTTGTGGCCGCCGGGCTTGTTTGACATGTGAGTTTGTCTGATTGCAGAGTAGTTTGCATGTGAATTATAGAGCAAATAATGACTTTTGCAATGCCAGACACGGCGGTCAATTTAATAGTACTGTAAATTGAATGGAGTGTTCTCTCCTGATGAGGAGCTGCTATAATTAAAAACTATTGGATAAATGTTTTGTTTTTCCTCATGTTGAATGTCCTCTTCATTTCCATCTCTGAGAAGTTCTGAAGAATATTTTTTATCCTAATTTGACTGTGTAAGTTTTGTACACACTGTCATTTAAGGACGAATACAAACTTGCTGGATTACTGTCAGATCACTGCCTTTGCAAAAAAAAAAAAAAAAAAAAGTGAAAAATTTGATTTTTTTTGTTGGAAGGATCGTTCTTCAAGCATTTGTTGGTGTAATACTCCTTTTGGCCACAAGAGACTGACGTGCACCACGTATTGAGAGGTTTGCCTTCAGGAAACAGAAACTTCCATGTCAAATGCTTCATGAGAGTCTTTTATTCATGGTGGAATGCAGGATGGAGGAGAGTCCCAGTCCTGGGCCATGCACATCCCATGCCAGTTTGTGTTTCCACTCATAGATATGTTACATTTAGGAGACCAGGGTTCACATTAGACTGCAGTGTGCATGTGTTCCCTTTGGGAGTTTATAGACCTAATTTCACATACCAACATACATTTATACAACTGTATACATCTGCCCTACTGCATATATATATTTATACCACTGTCTATCCTGTTCATATCAGATCTATAGTGTATACATTGTATTCATATCATAGCTCCAGCTGTTTATTCTGTATGTAACGACTTAGTATTAGCATTACTTGTACTTATACCTGAACTATATATACTATACTTCACATGCTGTACATTTTTTAGTGTATTCTTTTCACACAGTTCATACAGTGTGAACAGTATACATCATATTGTTAATACTATATCTTACAATATTCATATCAATACCGTACTATTTGTTTATATATTGTATTGTCAGCATTGACTTTTTCTATATTGAAATAAGACCATCATCTTTCCCAAACCTTAACCAAGTAATTTGAGTAACCTTAAACACAACAAATATAACATAACCATGTTTTAGTTGCCAGAAGTGGACATTGTTAAATAAAATATGTTGGCAGTGAACATTTTGCAGGTATGAACATTATGAGTTGGGACTAAACAGCTCGCACATACTACATGTTCAGTATTACACTGTCCTTGATATCTTGATTAAAAAACAAACAAACACACAATCGTGGAGGCATTAATCTTCCTGAACAACTGTTGGTCATACACTACTTGTATATGAATGTTTTTAGAAGACGGGTCTGCCACCCTCTGCTTTAGACCAGAGCCTTGGTTCATGAAACCTGCGTAAGAAGACTGGGAAAACATATAGTCTGGTAAAGACAATCACAGCTCTTCTAGGACTTTTGCCATCAAAGTGTTAATATTTTGAGGATGAAAATATACTGATTCTTACAAACTTCATGTTCACATGGTTTGTAGTAGGTGGTAACAGTGCTGTGTGGTAGTGGATACCTGTCAACTTCTTTTCTTTTCTTCTTTCATCGATTTCCATCTATGCTCTACTTGTTCCTCTTAGATGAAAGAAACTATTTTAATTACTGTATCTCATTAAAGATGAGAAGAGTGATTGGACATTCACATTAATGTTTACTATCGAGCCTGAAGGGTCTCCTTCACATTCAACATATTATAAGGAAACAACCTGCTCAAAAGCAGACAGCAGAGTTTGGTCAATAAAGACTGGTGGAAGCAGACAACCACTCAATAACAGACTTCACTCACACCTCTTCACACCTCTGGAATAAAGGCACCTCACAACAGAAATGCAGAGGAGATTAGTTTTGGATCACACTGTGTATACACACACACACACACACACACACACACACACACACACACACACACACACACACACACACACACACATTTTATCAATCTCAAGCTAAAGAACTGACATGCTCAACCCTTTAGAGCTTAATGAACGCTAACCCAAAAATCACAAAAATAACCTCTTAGTAGTTTTATGATTTCTCTTCTGGGGGCTATTAATGTCTGCACAAGATTTCATGACAACTCATCCAAAAAGTTCTTCTGCACCAAAGTGGTGGACCAACAGACAGACAGACAGACAGACAGACAGACAGACAGACAGACAGACAGACAGACAGACAGACAGACAGACAGACAGACGGGCATAGTCACACACTGCTAACATGGCTACATAGCTTTCCGATAAACAAAGCTGACACTGTGTACTGTTGTAAGATGTAGAACATTTCTCTAATCCAATTTGGATTGATGGTACTTCTGAAACTGCTGAAAGTATAATCTGTTAACATTGTTCTTCACTAATGGCTTTATTTGATCTTTGCCTCCTAATGGCTGTTATCCACATTCCTGAACAGGTCAAGCACAATGTCAGATCACTCCGGTCTTGAAATGCCATAAATCAGGGCTTTTAACACTTCAGATCCAGTTTCCTGTAATGTTTCTTCGCCTGTAAGAAAGTGGAAATCATACTTTCACTGGATTTTGAAAAACATTCTTATAAAGTTACCTCCTTCAAGCACAAATCTGATTCCCTCTCTCTTAACTTACTATTGATCAGATTAGGTGTGAGCTGTTGCGCTGAAAATGATCCTCTGCTATCAAGAACTGCATATGCTTTCAGGCGGTGGCCTCAGAAAGCTGCAAAGGTGAGAACATCCTTTTATACTGAGCTATTTTTTTTCCATTTCTATGCTCACTTTAAGGCTTTTCCACATTATCCTCCACTCCATTTCCTGTCAGAAAAAGGAAAACACATTTACGAACATCGGCTCTGCACTTCTGAAGGTCTGCCTCCATGCTCTCGACAGCGGAGCAATACAATGTGCCTGTTGGAGGTTTTCAAATCTGGGACACCAAAACCATTTCAGCATCTTGTTTTGGAAAAAGGTTTGTAAGTGTGTGAGTCTGTGTATGTGTGGTGCCAAGCTATTAGCAAAACAAAATCGCTCACAGTCTGACGGTTCGACCGAGGTTCATGAATTGTCTGATAATCAGAAGAGGAAGTTGAAGCTACCCTCAGTTCATGAGACCCTTTCAGTCATTCTGACTTTATAGGTTATGTGATAAGAAAATAAATTGCTCTTAAACAAGGATTGGAATGTCTCTGTGGCACAGTGCATGTTTCACTCGTTAGATCTCACAAGCCAGAAGTATTCTGAATGGCTAAATCTGAGCGCACATTAGTTAGTTAGGCCTATAACAGCAGCAATAAGCTCAAATATTAGCTTTTTATCTAACTATCTAACCCTTAACATGAAACCCAATATAGCAATGTATGCCTGACAGTATATCAGCAATGGTCATAGCATGGCAAATGTCAGTCCATACAGAATTCTTACCAAAAGTACAACGTCCTGTCCATAATATACCCAACAACACCACACTGCTACACATGGACCCATTCATACAATTATGGTAGACGATAAGGAAAGGAGCCCCCTGCTCATCAGGAGGGATGACCATTCACACATACACTTGCCCACCTATGGCACACCTACCAGGAGCACACTGGGGTTCACTACTGGGGTTCTCTGCAGGGGCCAGGAAACGAACCACCAACCACAGACAATCAACATCAGGATCAGAATACGTAATTGATCCCGAGGGGAAACTGGGTCAACATTGTGATTAGATTTTTAAAATTCATTAAGACTTTTGCCATAGGAGAATTCCACATTATTTTCCATAGAAGTATCTTTATTTTTACTTACAGCAGTTACGTTTGGGATTCAAAAATGTCGATCATTGTCTATTTCCATTGAGATTGGGATTATCTCATGTTTATACATTGAAAAAGTTATGTCCTCAGAAGAGTTTAAAAGGTGCTATATTGCATACTGTAGCAATCCTGCATTTAATGACTTTGAGCATGAATTTTAAATGTGTTTTACACCACTGGCTCCATGTGTTGTCTGCTGACTTTGCCACACCTTACAGCAAGCAGATAGCCATCAATGAATGAATGAATGAATGCATTCATTTGAAGTTCTGCTTATCTCTAAAATCCTTCTCTGTAAGAGAGAAAAATCATCCCGAAGTGGACTTTTGGTGATGTAACTGTAATTTTGTAAAAATGAACCACTTGTTCAAACCAGAACATATTGAAAATGAGATCCCACTGAAAGGGAACTCAAAAAAATGTCTCCTGGGAAATTATGGCAGATATAATGGCATCCTTGTCTCTGAGTGCCAGTGGGACCCTGACTGAACTCAACTTCTAACAATTCTCATTTCAGTCTGTTATGCTGGCATGAAAGTAAAGCAAAAGACAACCCAAAGTAAAGCATTAACATCCGTACATGAAATTCACTTCCCCACCTTGTTTTAGTTAGAGTCAGCTGCTAGCAATAGAGTCAGAGTCAGAGTCAGAGTGTTAATCCCTATCATCAAATTGCTGGATTCAGTTGCTGATGTGTCCTGTGCCTTATGTGGAATGTTCACAGGATCAGCGGAGCAGATGGATGGGTGCAGAGTATTTAGCTGATATTTATAATGTTATCACATATCAAAAGATCATATTTGGAATAGAGATCTCCAGAGACAATCATAAAGATTAGTATCATGGCTGATCTCGTTCTTATCGGCAAAGAGCAGCGCACAAAATATTCAGGTATAGCAGGTCATATGAGACCTGCTTATTAACATTAATTCAGTGAGTAAGTCGATAAATGGACAACACTAAATGTGGCTGTTGTTAAAGTGCTCTCTGAAAGCCGGTGTCTGTACTGCCAATGACCTTTTGGATGGACTGCAGTCACAAGTGGATTTTGACAACTTCAACAGAGTAACAGGTCTTCTCCACTAAAATGATGAGCTGATTGCACCACGTCAGTTCCAGGCGTCAAGTCCTCCTAGTTAAACCATTATTAATGTCATATTAGTCATTTGAAATGATCAGTTTAATAGTTTTGAACTAGGGTGTTTGGTTTTGGAGTAAGGACCAAACAATGTTGATCAGAAAGTCACCAAGTAGTAATATGATGAGTGTGGTCCAGCAGAAGTTGAAAGATCTACAAACTATTCAACCATCGTCATCATCACGTCATTACCAACAAGCACAGGAGTGTGGTCACCATGCAGAAGGTCAGAGTCTGGTAGACGATGTGTGTATTGCCTGGATCGACAGATATGGGCGGATTACTGAATGGGCCTACTGTGCACAGCCCCACGGGCCCAGGGAGTCTTGTCGACATAGGCATGAGATCAGAAAATACTGATTTCATGTTGATCTAAAAAGGACATTAGAAATGACTGAAATCTGAAATCACTTTATGACATATGGCCTTTTGTCCCCAGAGCTGCAAACGGCTCCGTCTATCATGACGGTGGCACGAGTACTGGGTTGAAATCTGCTAACTGTGAAGACCATTGACCTGTATGGAAACATCTGCACATCTGGGTTTCTCCTTTAAGCCTGTCTGCATAAGTAAAGAAACAAGAAACTGATTGGATTATCTGTCAAAGCACTTCTAATCCTAACAAATAGTGCTGAGCTTTATGAGCACTTTGATGCTTCCTCTCAGCACTGACGATCATCACCATATTTGAACAATATCTTTATTATCTGCACAATTTTGGATGGAAAAGTTTTATTATAGTTGTATTTTTATTAGTATTCATATGCTCATGCTGACTGGGATGGGCACCGCGTGTTTGTCCATGTTCTTATGGCTGAATAAACTGAACCTTGAACAACTTCCTGCTTAAATTTTCTGAAACGAGTGACTGGTAATGAACTGCGTTTCCGAATAAAGTGCCAGACACTGTAGCCCAGCTTTCACCTGCCTGCCTCACCAGTGAAGGAACCAGTCTGAGGAAAACTGCATTAAAAACTTTAGAAATTGATTATTCACCTGGTCAAAAGCCCCAGAGCTTAGAGGACACGACTTAAAGCCTGCAGACAGCGCTGTGTACCGGCGGGGCGCAAACCGGCACCTCTCGCATGGTTTCATCTCCCGGTTTTTCCCTTCGGTCCCGTTTGACAGTCCGCTCACGAAAGCCCGGGTACATGAAGGCAGGGAGGGATGATCGATGTCCAAACTTTAAGCAGAGGATGGACGAGGGGGTTTCCTGCTCGACTTGACATTGATCTCTTCCCCCTGAACTATCCTGAGTTGAACGGCAGAGGGGAGGAACGTGTCTGGGATTGTTACTCAACCTGCTGTCGAAGGGGAATACAACACAGAAATCCACCTCGGCTCCTGCTCTGTGCTTTCATCCTAAACCTTCTTCACGGTGTCTTTCACCGAATCGTGGATTTGTCCTGCTGAGGATACACGTGATACACTTCAACGTGGAAATGTTTTAATTGTTCTTCGCCGTTGTGTGGACACCGGAAGAATATTTATTCACAGCACAGCAAAGGTTGGTGGCATGTTTTGGGTTGCCTGTTTTGGGGTCATGCCATGTGCGCGCACGCACGTGTGTGTGTGTGTGTGTGTGTGTGTGTGTGTGTGTGTGTGTGTGTGTGCGTGCGTGTGTGTGTGTGAGAGAGAGAGACTGTAGTCTATTAGTCTATCTGCATCAAACCTGGGTGACTCTCCTCTCTTTGAACACTAGAAGTCTCCCTGTTTCTCGGTGTCATCCGCGGACACACGCCCACGCGTCTGCAGGAGCGCACAGACGCACACGCATCCACAGGCGCACAGAGCCAGGTGCAGTAACCCGTTTAACAGCGGTCAGTTTGGCACTGCGGCGCTGTCCATGGTGCTGAACATTAACCCCAGTCTGTCTCTGCCTCTCTCCGTCTGTGGATCTCTCTCCAGCTTTACAGTTTGTCGTTAACTCTGCTTTTTGGCATCAAGGTTATGCAGCGTGAACAAGTATTACCAATGCATCTTATTACACCACAGATGAGTTGGATGAAGTACATTCGAGAAGTGTGTGTGTGTGTGTGTGTGTGTGTGTGTGTGTGTGTGTGTGTTTCCTGATAATGAAGGATTTAAGATGCAGTGCATTCAACGCAGCTTCACTCAGGCTTTGCTGTAAACTATCAGTGCTTTACATTTTATACAATCATTTAATTACTGTTGAGGTTGGAAAGGGAGCCTGGCCAAGATGACAGCTTAAAAAGTTGCAGGCGAAACAAAAAATCAAACAACAAAAAATACGCAAGACTGATGACACTATAAATGGGTGAAGATCAGCTAAGAACAGAGACTAACAAAGCATAGAAGCATAGAATATAGATATAGAGATATTAGATTCCTTAGTTTAATTTCCCTTTGCAGTCTAAGCCAAGTGTCCAAGCAGAAAACATGAAAGTGTCCAAGTGTCTCTGCTCGGACATTAGAGACAAACAGCACATACAGCATGCATACATCTCTAAGATGAGCTTTGTGAAATAAGCTTGCAAACATAGAAGTCTGCTCTTACCGATACTGTTCCTAACGGTTCTGCTGGTGAAGTTTTTAGTGCTATCTACATCTGACATGATTACAGGTCAAGTCAAAATGAATAACCACCCATTGCCAAATGTTGGCATAAAGACTGGAAATTAGGGGAAACAAACAGAAAAAAAACAAGTTGTGGTTTTATGAAGGTTGTGTTTCAGGGTGGGGGCGGTAACTCCTTCCATGGTTCAGCACCCAGACAAGAAATAGCTTGGCACATAACCCTCCATGAAACCACATCTTGTCATTTTTACACTTTTTTCAGTTTCTGTACTGGACAGATATGAGAGAGTTGATCTTCCTCTCATCTAACCCTCTGCAAGCAAAGCAAATCCAGAGAAAATACAGCGGAGAGTATTTCCCACAATGTTTAACTTTCCCTTTAGTAAATTATTAATAAGACGATTTTGGTCTAAAAAACAAGCAAGTGTGTTTTGGAAGGATAAAGAACAACTGAGCAGACGTTTTACAATCTGGCAACCCAGTGTTCTCAATAACAGCTTATGACTGCAGTCAAATATTTATACTGGAATAATGTTTATTAAAGGATAATAAAAACTATTAAGGTTGACTTGAAAGAGGGAAGTGGAAGAAAAGATGCTAAAGATGATAAAGTGTCATGTCTCAGGGGGAGACATTGGTGTGTGCTGGTTGTAGATGAGACTGTAAACGCAAAACCTTTTAACTTCTGTGATGTTTAAACTGCAGCCAGCCTAACATATTGTAATCAAGACTTGAATTCTCCATGCAGAAAACCATTATTCTACAGTATTTTCATCAGCATCATAAGCGCATTAGCATCAAACAGCATGGGTAGCAGGCCAGCAGTTAGAGACAGGAGCTTGTGACTTGCAGGTTGCCAATTCCAGCCTGGCTGCCATGGAAAATCTGGAGGCAGAAGCTGTGGTTGCATTGGCCAGCTATGAGTGGGAAGTGTGTGATATTGGAAAGATAACACCCTCATTTAAGAAACAAAAGCAGGAACACAATGTGATTTGTGCACTGTATATGACCATGAGCAGTCATTTAAGATCCACAGCGTACTGCACCAAATGCTCTTGTAATCTCAGTTTACACGACCCTTTCTTGCTCTGTGGTTGGGTAACACTGCTAATGTACTATTGTGATACTGTTTCCCTTGAAATATTTTCATACATCAAAACCCCGGTGATGTACCGGGAGGTAAAGGCATCTGAGTTCAGCCGAAGTGCGCTTTTCAGGATGACTTTAACATTTAGAAGATGAATTCACAGAAAGCAACAATAAATAGTCCATAGAAGAGAAAATGAAAGTGGAGTTGATGCATGTTTGTATCAGTGTATTGCCTCATGGCGACTAAAGGTCATAGCTTACCCACCTTTTATTTACAACATCAGTTATGAAGACAAAGCTCTCTTTCTCAGTCACCAGTCAGACTGAGTTGCACACTGAGACACTGAGTCACGGCTGACACACAGACTGCCCGCTGAGCTGAATCAATTCCATTTGACTCAGTTTGATTTGAAGTCTGTGCACTTATTACTTCTTTGTGTCATGCAGCTTGGTGCTAGGAGCTCTATATGTGCTGCCTTTGTGTGTTTGTATGCACACATCTGGCTGAGCTCATATGCAGCCAGTGTTAACATGTGGGTGTAGACCGTGTATGATTTTTGTCATCTATAAAGGACAATCATGCTATCTAATGGGAGTATATCTGTATAATGTCATTTATTTGATTTGACTGGTTCTTTTCAAAGTTCAAAAATAAGCCTTGCTGGCATCTGATGTGGATTTTGGGAAGGTTTTCTTTATTTTGTACATAAAACATTAGAAAATGAACATAAAGAAAAGATCTGCAATCACTAACTGTGGTAAGCATAGGATTGGCAAACCTATGCATTTAAATACATAGGGTGCAGTTAGCATGTGGATCATGTTGGGATGGAAATGGTACTATATGTCAAATTCAAACTGGAGTTTGAATTTGTTATTGTGTTACAGGATGCCACATCAATACATTTTTGTCTGCTACTGTAAGTGATCCACGTCTGTCTTTGTGGTCTTATTCACAGAATGTAGCGTATTTGTTTAACAGACAATGTCCGACTTTAGGGATAGCTACTGTACTTCATGGAGCAATTATTTGTTGAACACTTCTGCGCAGCACATCTGACTACAGCGTGAATTGCCAGACACAGGCTGTTTCCCTCTGCTTAGTCTTTATGCTAAACATGGCTAGTCAAGTCCTGACTCCATCTCAGTGCTGAAAGCACAGACTTGAAACTGATATTTATCCTTTCATCTCACTCAAGGAAAGAAGACAAATAATCGCATTCCCTGAAATGTTAAGTAATGCCTTTAAAGCTCATTTGAAATATCTTTGTTCATTCTCTTCTAGTCCGTTTATTTTTGGGACACATTTTACATGATGGCAGTGTTATGAAACAGTTCAGTTAATTATGATGGCTGTTGTCTGCACTCAAACAGAGGGGCCTTGATTACTGGAGAGCTGTGTGTGGCTCCCACACAGCACTGAAGGAGCACACACACACACACACACACACACACACACACACACACACACACACACACACACACACACACACACACACACACACACGCAGCCCCTGAGTCAACATGCCGCTATTATCCATTTTGGTAAACACTTGAAAAACAGGTGATCTCCCAATCTGCCACTGGTATTGTACAAATCCACTTATTAACTTCAATGTTGGGCTAAAGACGTCAGTCAAGTGAACTGAGCCAAACTTCTCAAGTATTTTAACAACAGCTTTTGAATTTTTGGCTCTTAGAAATTTGAACCTCCCTTCTTGAATATTTCTACATTTACCAAAGCCAAAAAATGACCAAACCAAAGCCAACGAAATGTTTTAGAAGTTATTTTAGGCAGTTACTGAGAGGGCATTTTGGAAGTTTTCTCTGAAAACCACATTTACCTTTTTATTTGTAATTTTGAAAATATACTAATATTTTCTCTGGATGTAGCTGGATGTGCATTCAGTGTAGCAACAACTTGTGATGCACATTTTAACCAGTTTGCACTTGCATTTGATCTGACTTAATAAGACAGCAGCTCATTATGCAGTCAGTGACTGGCTGCCCTCTAGATGCTCTCTGAGTGCAGGGGGGAGTTTAAGAAGCACAGTTCAGAAAGATCAGACAAGAAATCTAAATACATTCAGAATTAATAACATCCCGACACATTTACTTTTACATTTTGAGGGCGCAATACAAGTCTGAGAAAATGATCTTTTTCTGATGAAATGCTAATAATCTTTATTTGTTGAAATATTCCTAATTAAAGCAGTAGGATTCATTAAACAAACTTTTGTCATGCAAATGTATTGTGATAAAAAGAGCACGGTCACCTCAGTGCAGCTCAGTGAATATCAAGTTCAATCCTGTCCTGTCCTGGAAGTGAGAAAATTTCAGAAAAAAACAGAAAATTTCCCAAAACAAATATATTTCAGCTGGAATACACATGTTGTATTTGTAATTTAGGCAATAAAACCACAGTTGTAGATTTAATTGCACTTTGTGCAAAATACAGTTACGCAATGTAGGCTACTTCAGCCATCAGTATAACCGCACTGACAGTACAGGGCGCCAGCACTTGAGACAAAACCACTGCATACTGCTACAAAACAAGTGCTGCTGTTGGTTGAAAGCTGCAATTGAAGTATACTTTGTTCATTCAAAAGAGTGATTCTGAAATTGGGCCAACACTTCCTGCCACAGCAGCTCAATAAGCCTGCAGACAAATGACACTATACTAAAAAATAATACGAAAATATAATGAAATATTATAGGAAACCATCTGCAAATCACCCATTGCATGCAATAATTAAAACAAATGGTGTCACAGGTGATATGACCCAGGAAAGATGGGGTGTAAAGTGACAAAAAATATATATACATAGATAAAACTAATACACAGAATACACCCCCTACGGATGGAGGGTTGTTGCACCATCCTGAGCAGCTCTCACTCCGATGTCTGTGTGGAATTTCCTCAGGACCAGCTGTGTCTGATGTGCATGATGCATCAATCAACAGTGGTCAGGGAAAACACAATGCACCATGGGAGGGTGAGTATAGCTTCACAGAGCTGCTAATGTGGTTGTGGACTCTTAGTTTTGTCGTTCGGTGCAGAAAAAAATCCCATATAAATGAAAAGCAGCAGCAACCAGCTGCTTACCATTTCTTTATAATGCTGTTATTGAGATTTCTATAAAATTCAGGTTGATTCAATCTTCATGTTTACAACCTAAAAAGTCCCTCAAATATTCATGCACAAATGTCTACCAAGGCAAGGAAGAGAATTTTCACTGTCCTTCTCAAACTGTGTGAAGCTTCATAAATCCGGCTGAATGCACACATAAACAACATTTATCTCTTCCAGTCATTTGTGTGATCCTGCCTTAAATACATAAAGGCTCAAGGTAAGTGTACCTATGCACACAGAAGCACAGAAAATGTCTGAAATAAGGTGTAAATCTCAATGTCAATCCTGCATTTTGAATATGTCTTAATGCAGTGTTTGGTTTTCTTCTTTATAATGCTGGAGTGCAATGCAGAAAACTATTATATGCAACACATTCGAGCACAACAGTCTAGTGTATTAAGCATGCACTTTTCAGTAGGTTTTGTTTTCTGCTGTTTGTCTTTGTTGCTCTCTGCAGACAAATAACAGCAGAGAAAGTGAACCTGCATTATTTGTAGTATAATAGAATAATATGGAATAAGTTAGCAGTAGTAAGCTATTATATTGAAAAATGTGAATATCAGACATCAATTTGTTATCACAACCCTATCAGTAAGAGAACTGCAGAATTGCATTCATTACAATGAATTTACTATGAGATTATTATTGTTTATACAATTCTGTCAGCTAATTTCATAGGTGGGGACAAGATAATTTACGAGAAACAATATAACTGATTTATTGTATGTACATTCATTCTTATGGTTTTAACTTTGATGATGTGAGCCTATATCCTATGAATTAATGAGCATTTACAAGACAATATGCTTTCCACCGTCCAGATCCTACAGGTGAATATCCATGTTGAAGAAACCCGTGCAGTTTTTAGGAGCAGAAGTGCTCTTTGCTTCATGCACTGCAAAATTATAAGGCTACACAACTGCCGTTATTGCGTAACTTTCTTCATTGCTGTTTAATTGTTTCTACATTTACAACATTCGAGTGATAGTTCATCATTGGGTTCAGTACAAATGAGGGGTATATACACATCTCTCAAACATGATTCCTGTGGCATCCACCCAACAGTGACTTCACATTAACTAGGACTGTCCAGGAAGTCCAAACTCTTACTCTTCTTTTTTTCTTTCTTCTTTTTTTTTGTGCACATTTTGGTCTTTTATGAACTGTGCAGTTTGCATACTACTCGCTTAAATAAAGCAGATTATAAAGAGGGTTGTATCCCATTACAACTGCAATCATTCTGATCATTTTAAATCTGTGTGTGCAACAAGCATTCAGGGTGTGAGCAATGCTGTAGACAAAAATATCCCATGATGGAAGTGTAAAATCCTGAAAATATACTGTACATGAACAGTTGCTAATGCTGTTAAAGCAGAATAGCATTTAAGTTAGAAAATAAAATGAAAATAAGAATGCATGTAGGACATGCTGAAGCTGTAAACTTGAATCTCTTTTGACAGTGTGTAATCGTTCAAAGCTGGAGATAGTACAGACAGTTATTTACTCTTTCTCATTCACCCCAGCTAAACTAATATGCTGCTTTAGAGCTGAAACCTCACAGTTATATACCATAATACAAAAAGTCTAGAAAGAACATAAAAACATTGTTCAGCTTAAAACCTTTATTCTACATGTCTTTGTGTGTTTAGAGATAGATAGATAGATAGATAGATAGATAGATAGATAGATAGATAGATAGATAGATAGATAGATAGATAGATAGATAGATAGATATCGCTATTCATACCTTTGGTATAAATAAGTAACACCTAAGTTGTTCTTAAACTGGGACCGTTGCTGGAGTTCTGACCTTTTCACAGGTGTGATACTACCTGGATGAGATAAAAGAAACCCCGTCATTATACCTATTTCAGTTAAGATGTGGAATCTGGGCAACTAATGAAGCAAACTACTGCATTGAAAGATCACTAATCTGTCTGGGTGGAGGTAGCAGAGCAGATACTGTCACAGTTCTGTATGCAGGGGTGCAGGAAAACAAGAGGTTGGACCCAAGTAGGTGAATATAAGAAACAAAAGCAAGCTCTAACAAAATAATGATCCAAGTCTGAGCAGACAACAAAACTGAGGAAGCAAGAAAAATACAAAATAAAATACAAAAACTGAACTCAGAGTAAACTGGGGTGGTACAAGGAACACAAGCAAACAAACGTGGACCACCTGACATTTGAGAGAGGGAAAACACATGGACTAAATACACAAGAATCTAATTAACTAATGAAACACAGGTGACACAGAGAACAGGCTGGAAAACACATAAGACCAGGAAGCTAAACAAAACATGACACATGAGGAGAGAAACTCCAGAATTAAACCAAGAAACAGACCCAAAAACCATAACAGTCAAGAGCAGGTCTATGAGGAGACCAGGAGGTAGAGCCGAAGTGTGGCACTGCCCTGGAAGATGACCAGGAGCTAAGACAGATGATTGGAACTACTCAGGACCTCAGGCAGAAGGACAACCAGATTGTCAGGATTGCTCTGGAGGAAGGCCTGTAAACACAGCAGATGCACAAGACCAGCGGTGAAGATGGGACCCCTCTGAAGGCTGGCAGCAAAGACCGAACCCTTCTGAAGCCAGATAGTAGGCCGGTACTGCAGGCAGAACCCCTCTGTGGAGATCAGGACCAGAGTTTGGTGGCTGGAGCGCGGTACCAGAGACTGGTGGCTGGAGATCAGGGTCTGCAGGGCTGTAGGACTGGAGGCCGGTGGCTGGGAGACTAGCAGGTGAGTCAGTGGAGCCAGGGAAACAGGAGAGTGCTGAAACATCACCACAGGACATTACTGTAGCCTGTCTATCTCTAGCATTTATAACCATTACCACAATATTAGTAGTTGCTCCACTACTCCAGTCCAGCAGATGTGGCAACAATACAAGAAAGGAGCGGTCAATGGCTTTGGAAGAGTCAGTTCTGCAAAGAACTGTTCACAAGCATAGTTTCTCTGAAAAAGCAGTGCATGTCTGATCAGAATGGGAAAATCCTCAGGCCATATCAACAGCCACTGTTTATGACTGCCAGCGCAATTACACTTCAAAAGGCCATTCATCCATTTTCTATACCGTGTATCCCTTTCGGGGTTGCGGGGGTGCTGGAGCTTATCCCAGCCGTCAACGGGCAAGAGGCGGGGTACACCCTGGACCGGTCGCCAGTCGATCGCACACTTCAAAAGGTGCTTAAAGTAAGTTTTTTTTCCCAACTGCTTGTTAAACTCTCTAAGCTGTGGTGATTTGAGCTATTGATGTGTGCGGTGCAGTGTGTGGGACTGGCCCTCTTCTGGCAGAGGTTGGGCAGGGGAGGGGAGCTGGCCCGGACTCAGATGGCTCCTATCACAATCCCGTACGGCATATATACGGGGAACAGCAGAAGGCGCAGCGCCAGACTATTGTTCCGCCTTGCTGTGGTATAATCGGCTCCTCCACGTGTTCTCCAGTGAATGATTTATCACTTTGTATATGATATTTGGACAGTCACTTGGTTATCTCACCTGCTCTGTTGCGCCTCGCCTTCGCAGAGGGTCCACCTGTTCCCGTCACCAGCTTCCAGGCTTCTGCAGCTGCGTCCCAGCCGCCTCAGCACTCGACCTCACTCCGCCACCAGCCTCCAGCTTGCTACTGCCACCAGTGCCTCACCACGTGTCATCTCGCCTTATGGAGATTCCCATGTCACCTATCTAAGATTCTCCCTCGTCATCTGCCAGCCTGAGGGCACGCTGTGCACAATAAACTGTGGGCCAGTATCTCCGAAAGTCTCTGAGTCTGCATCTGAGTCCAATCACACCCTAGTACACAACACCTAGCATCAGTGGCCGCAGTGGTGGCCTTGTCAGCGTTTTTAACAATCTTGTTTACTTGCATTTATTGTCCTCCAAAAATCACCAGCTTTTTAGTAGAATTCCCTGAATTTTTTAAAGTATGATAGAATTGCTTTTTGTAGTGACTTTAATATTCATGTTGATGACTCTTCAAACTTAATGCTGGTAATTTTTTTAAACATCACCACATCTTATCTTACACAGTACGTTTGTGCACAAACAATAACTGTAGCAAAACCTCAGAACCTGTTTTCACTCTGGGTGTGAGAGTTTGCACCATGGAATTAGTAGACATGGGTATAGCTGACAGTAAATGCATACAGTATTTTTTACCTGTGAGAGAGAGAGCATTAACATTTTAACCCCACTCTACATGCTCTCATATTTTCTCAAGGTTGTCTCAAGGTTCTGTAGACTTCTTATTTAACACAGCCCACTCTTATCTCAACACTATCATACCAACAAACTGATAGACTGTTTTAACTCTGTGTATCCATATTGAATAATATTTCTGCTCTCAGGGTCAGATCAAAATCTACAGAAGGAAAGAAAGCTTGGATAAAGCCTAATATTCGTAGATGTAAGTCAGAGCAGAGCAGAGATGGAAGAAATCAGGTCTCTAAGCACACTGTGAGGATATGAGTTATTACTCCACTACAATCAGATGGTCGAGAATGCAAGAGCATAAACCCATGTTTTTATTTAAAACTTGCTGATCAGCTGGTATATCCAGCCCCCTCCTTGCGCTCCAGCTAAAAGTGACGCCTAGTGAGAAGTTTTTATCTTACTTCACTGATGGAGTTCATGGGAGCTTCTGTTACCCCTAATGGCACATGCTCTAACATCCATAACCCACCACAGAACACTTCACTTTTCTCCTCTTTCCTTGTCTGAGGCTCTCAAAATATTATCTCATATGAAAGTGAATTCCAGCTCAGTTGATGTAATATCAACTATATCCTCTCACATATATAGACTCTCTCTCTCTCTTTCTATGTCAAAGTTATATATAACATTGACTCTATCGGGCCATGTCTGCTGTCAGTTTTTAGCAATTATTTAACTGATGGTGCTATCCTAATTCAAAACCTCCTGTGTACAGCCTCTTTAAAAAAAAAAAAAAAAAAAGTATGACATCTTAATCTGCAAAGTAACTTGTTACAGCAATAGCAATCACAATAGCAATCAAATAATGGAGTATAAATATAAAGTAACATAAAGGACAGTATATCAAAATGTACCTAAAGCAGCTTCATTTCATTTTTATATAATAACAGTATATTAAATGGCAATGTAAAAACTATTTGGGAAGGCTTCCCCTGACCCAGGCTTTCCTGCTTGACCCAAAACAAATTTAGGGAAGGATGGATCTGCATGGATGTAGGCAGTCAAAGGTGTACTGCAGCAAAGTTCATGAGCTTTGAAATGAGAAAAGGGCCTACACACTGAGGAGCAAGTTTGCTGAATGGTACATGGAGGGGTAGAGCCTGCATAGAGAGTGGGACACTCTATCCTGGGATTTACCAAGAAGCTGGAATGCTGCACTGGTTTGGTGCTGTTTCAGTGGTGGTCAGAGGTGTGAAGGAGTGTGGCCTGAGCCTCCATCTGCCCCCACAGAGGGGACAGTGGTGTGTCACCTTTGTGCAGGAAGGATAGGTGTTTGTAACCATGGGAGCACCAGAATAGGATAGATCAGTAGCAGTAGAAGATTATTCCCCTGGAGGAAGCATGGTGGCTTGAGCATTGTTAAATACCTCCTTCAGATCCAGATATTCAGGAGGAAGCCCAGAGAGATCAGGGAACTCAGATGAGGGACAATCACTTGGAGTGAGAGACAGGGTAGCTATGAGACACACAGCATGACAATGATGACTCCATCCCAAGATGGCCTCCAAAGACCAGTGAATATAATAGTTAGGGTAACTGTAGCTGCGCAAATTTTCAGGCTAAGTCTGCTCTCCTCTCAATCTTACCTACTGCAGCTTAAGTTTGAACTTCTCCTAATTTTTCTCATCTGTGGTGATAGTGGCACAGTTGATGCCCACGCTGTAATGTCCATAGTTAACCAGGTCTGAACCCAGATGCAGGACTTAGAAACAAGCTGCTTAGGTAAAAGTTTACAGTTACTGATGGTCAAAAATGGGCAACTTTTTCAGAAAAGAGGTGAGGCAAAGGGGAAGAAGTCCAAGGGCCAGGCAAGGGATCATACAGACTATGTCAGCAGGCAGAACAAAAGGCTAGAAAAGTAAGGTGTACAGGACATGTGCAATTTGACTCCACGACTGAGGTGAAGTGGGAAAGTCTAAAATGAGAGTATGTGGCAGAGAAAACCAGAGCAGATATGAAAATGGATAACAAGGATTTGGCTGGAGTTGTGACATTTTTTGTTGATCATAATATCTGTTTTCTAAAAGTCCTTTAACCCTTTGAAAGTTGTTTATTAATACAGCTAAATACCCTAAATTCCACTGCCACACATTGTTCTGCTTATTGATAGTGGGGCAACCTTTTCAAAAAGGCTATTCATCTAATTAGCACTCTGCTTTTGATTTAGTGGCTGCTGTTGTGCTTTGTGTGTCTGTGTGTACATGTGCTTGTGTGCGTGTTGTTTGTGTGCATGTGTGTATGCTCATGCATGTCAGCACATGTATGCAGACTTGCCAGCACTGTTCACTTTGACAAGGATGTGAAATGGTACTGTATCTGTATATGTGTGTAGAGACGGTTACGTGTGTATTATGGTGTGTGTGTGTGGTATTGCATGCAAGGTAAGGAAATGAGGCGTGTGTGAGTGTATGTGTGTAACTGTGCATATTAAATGAGATCCTGTAACAACCAGTGACCAGGGAAGTGAAACGGAGAAGGCTCTCAACATTGATCACCGCCAAGGATTCCCCCTGGAATCAAGAATCAAATGTGTGTAGTTGCGTGTGTGTGTGTGTTTGTGTGTGTGTGTGTGTGTGTGTATACTGGGTAGGAGATACGGCCAAAGTTAATTATCAGAGAAAGCATTTTGCAAATGTGTGTGTGTGTGTGTGTGTGTGTGTGTGTGTGTGTGTGTGTGTGTGTGTGTGTGTGTGTGTGTGTGCGCGCGCGTGGGAGGGGGTTGTTATTGCAGCCAATGAAGCAGAGAGTTGGGAGCAGATTTGTATTCAAAAGCTGTGCTGTTAGTCGCTGTGCTTCTTTCCGCTTTCACACCCCCAGATCCAAGCATAAACACATACACATGTATACAAAATATTCACAGACACACAAAACTGCATTGTGCTCACTTATGAAAATGATTAAGGGTGCTTGACCCCTTCAGTGGTACACACAGAGATCTTGTTGAAGAACACAGTGGCAGAAATCAGCACATCTGCTGGGGTTTTTAAATAAGAGTGTTCGGGTCTTCCTGTCAGTTTCTTATCAGCCCTTTCCTCTGTCAGTAGTAGGTACAGTATGTGGCAAGCTTAAGACTTGATCAGTACTGAAGTCCATATCTGTATGTCTTCTGGGCCTGAGCTACTTGCAGCAAGTATCTTGAATCAGATTCAAGCAGCCACCAGTAGCCAGTGCAAGGTGTGGAGGAGTGGTATAGTGTTGGAGAACTTGAGTAGGTTGAAATCCAGTCAGACTGCTGCTCTGATGAGCTGCAGTGGTCCAGTGGCACATGTTGGCACACACCGGTCATGGATGGCTGCCCTGGAGGGAAAGAGCAGCTCTTCAGCAGTCTTGTCAAGGTTGAGCTTCAGGTAGTGTGCAGACATCAACTGAGAGCAACATCCCCTGTAGTGAGGCTACAAGGTTCAGACACAGGTTCATTGCAAGTTACCCTGTTAGGGTGGACATTGAGGTAGGATGTGAACAGGGATAGTGCAGAGCCTGAGACTCCAGTTATTGGAGGGTGGAGAGGAGGATGCAGTTATTTGCTGAAAAGTTCATCTGTATAGTTAAAGGGGAGAGGGAGGCTGCTTTAGCAGTGTGGAGATCTCCTTTGGCAACATGGACGACAACATCAGTTGAGTGTTCTTGAAACTAGACCAGTGGGGATCAAGAGAGTAAATGTAGTGGAGATATGCAGTAAGTTCAGTGAAGACAGCACGCTAAAGTGTTTTAGAATGAAATGGAAGATGACCATGATGGTCTGTGATTCTTTACATCACAAGGGTTGAGTATGGCTTTCTTTAAATAAGGGTTCACTCTGTCTGATTTAAGAGTGTTAAGAAAGTGGTTTAAGTGCTCTTGATGAGGAGAGTGAGGAAAGAGGGGAGGTCAGGAGCAAGTCTGGGAAGGTGAGAGGGGGTAGGCTCCAGAGGGCAGGTGGTTGGACAGTGGGAAATAAGCAGGGTAAGTACCTCATTGGGAGAGAGAGATGAAAAGGAAGTTAGAATAGGAAATGGAGATGTAGATACAAGATAGGTGGTGTTAGCAGATAGATGAGGGCACAAGGAGCATACATTA
This sequence comes from Chaetodon trifascialis, assembly GCF_039877785.1. NCBI lineage: Eukaryota > Metazoa > Chordata > Actinopteri > Chaetodontiformes > Chaetodontidae > Chaetodon > Chaetodon trifascialis. The sequence continues at coordinate 27,333,320 of NC_092059.1, read as the reverse complement.
ACTATGTTCTGACAGAGTAGTTAACAGTGTTTGATTGAAGAGAGGAGGGAGGTGTGAGAGTCAGGGGAACAACAAAGGTAGAGAGGACACAAAAGAATTTTGGGGACTTGGAGAAGGAAGATTGGATTTTGGATAGAAAGAAAGCTTTTAGCTTCAGATGAGGCAGAGAAAGAGAAGAGAGGCAAGGAAGTCCATGGAGTGCTTGGATTTCTACTTTTTTCTTTCAGCTGCCCATGGGGTGGTTCTGTCAGCATGCACTGAGTCAGACAACCATGGACCTGGAGGGGTGGGGCCTACCAAGAGGTGAGAGAACAGCCAGAGTCCAGGGAAGAGGACAAAGTAGAGAGGACAGTGTTTATGGCAGCATCAGGAGGCATGAGTGAGAAGGACTCAGGTTAGGGGACAGCTGAGGACAGATGAGGCAAGAGAGGAGGGAGACAGGCAGATAGGGACAGTATGTGTTAAAGAGAGAGGCTTGAGAGTTTGATACAGAGGGAGAAGCAAGGATATGAAGAGGAATTAGAGACCTTTCAGTGGTGGAGGAGTTCCTGGTGATTATTGTATGTTTCCAAAAGTCAGAGGGGATGTCTTCCAATTGTCTGTTTTGTCCAACAGTCCAGAATCATGACTGTAGTCAGCGGAGGTTGCCGAGGTCTGGACCTCTGTAATCATTTCCTGATATTTTGGTGCTATATAAATGTATAATCAGGAGTTGAAAATGTTTGGCCTGTCTGTCTGGCAGCACGACTTTTATTTACAGTATCCATTATTTCATGCATTCATGCGCATACATTCCATTAGAGGCAGAGGTCAGCTGCTCCCAGGTCTGATGGTATGCCTCCACTTGACTCTGTTCAAAGCATCATAATGGCTGAAGCTACAGCAGGAGTGTGGCTATTAACAGCACACAGTGCAGCGGTCTCTGGTTGTGAACGCCGGTCTGTAGTCATCAGATCAGAGAACTGTGCTGATGCTCTGCTGACAGAGAGCAGTAAGTGCATTTGTTGTGTGAATGCTAATAAGAGATTTAATATCATGCTTCAGAATTGCTTTAATGTAAATATTCGAGCTAACGGTGTAAAGCGCTGAACTAGCCATGCTCATTCCTGCCTCCAGATGGAGACAGAAACCAGACACCAAACTATGCACACAAAGATAAAAGCTAAACTTCTGTATTTTCATTTCATGTGGACATGACTGATTTCATGTGTCAATCACGGATGGTCTCGATCAGGTCAAAGTGAACACACCTGTATTTAAAAGGCCACTAATGACGACACATCACAGCATTATCTCTAAATTAGCCTCGAGACATTTTCAGGAAGATAAGAGACTGATTTAGCCACTGATCTTGTCTCTGCGTGTGATTGGAGAGACCTTGATGGGGGGGCTCACACCTGATCTGATATATCTATATATCTATGTGTGTGTGTGTAGATGTATGTTCACTACCTTTACTTGAACTTGGGTACTTAGTTTCACAAAGTAACAGTACTTTTACTTAAGTACAGTTTTTAGCTACTCTACTCATCCCTGCCTCCACTGTCTGTCTGCATCTGAATGACATGCAACAGCTTGAAATTGACAGCTATCATGACAGCTATCTGTGCAGGAGAGACTATATGAATAACAGTGAGGAAAGGACAGACATGAGGAAGACAGACAGAAGGTCAGGAACAGGAGTCATTATCATGTGAAATTGAAGAATAAAGTCACAAAGAGTCAGATATTGATGGATAAAATTTCTGGATCTCACTAGTTCCTAAACCCTGGCTACAGCATGTTCAAAGATATTCTGTTTATGATGATATGAGAAAAGCAGCAAATCATCATATTTAGGAAGCCAAAACAAAATAATCAGTGGATTATGGATTTATAGTGACTTAGGGTTCTAATCCTAAAAAGAGTATTCCACCAATTTACCATTTCACTCCTATAACACAATCAGACTCACAATGGATAGTTAAACAAAAGAAGAAGAAGAAGAATTAAAATCCATGCAGCAGCTTTTTATTCTATGCATTCCTCTTCTTTGCCAAAGCCTGGGGTCAGATGCATAAATGATGTGTATGCACAAAAAGCATGTGTATGCCTTCTCCCACACACAAACCAGAATTTATAAAAGAAGAATGTGAGGTGAGAATGTATGTGCCTCAAGATACATCAGAGCAGGCGTACACATGGCTTTCAAGAGAAAACTGCAGGTGAAATGACGAGGTGGACATGAAATGTAAGGTGAGAGATGAAACCTAACCTAAAATTGTTTGTTTGGACAGTTTGCCAGTTTCATGGATATTTATTTTTATACAGCGTTCTGTAAAATGTACTCAAAGGAGCATTTCTATATTTAATTTGAAATCATTCATGAGTGATGAATTTAATCATTCATTTTATTTATATTTGATGAACTTTACCCTGAATTGTGAAACACTTCGCAAAGTCAGCCAATATGACCTCTTTACATTGATCATTGATTATTCGTCTGATGTTTAATGATTGAGATTTTACAATAATGATTTACAGGTGACTAATTAGTGGTATGGGCACTCTAAATAGCCACAGCTTTGTGTAATGGTCGCTGGTCTGATGCTGTTGGAAAACCTTGCTAATGTAACACATTTGATTCAAATGCATTTTTCTTCTTTGCCATTTTCTTCATTGACAGTTCTTGTGGTGTGGTAGAGCAGGCACAAGTATCAATATGCATATGAATGTTTCGGTGTTCCATTTTTGGCCAATTGTGCGAGTTGAAAAGATGCATTTGCATAAATATGTTGAAAAGAACCCGTACGCATACTTCCATCATTGTGCATACACACAGTTTTATGCATCTGGCCACACATACCTATTTTACCCACAAGGCAACTCGAACACAGCTCGGTCAGAATTTCTGCATGTTATGCTAGTAGCTGGTAATTAGGCATGAGCCAGTGTCTGATGCAGAGATAAGGAGCAGGCTGCAGAGGTCTGGTAAGCTTTCCAAATGAAATGTAGTCTTCAGCAATTGATGCTGTCTGTGTCACTTAATATAAATACAAGGTAGCCTGAACAGAATACAACGCTTGTTTCCTGACAGCAGGAAGCTTCATTCAATGTACCTCCTCTTATTTACTCCAGGCCACTCAATATGGGTGTTGTGTGTGTGCTTTCACATTAAGCTTCAGGCCAGGAAAAAGGATTGTTTGAAAAGTAGTGTGTGTGTGTGTGTGTGTGTGTGTGTGTGTGTGTGTGTGTGTGTGTGTGTGTGTGTGTGTGTGTGTGTGTGTGTGTGTGTGTGTGTGTGTGGTATTGTGAGGACCTGGCCTTACAGGAGGAGTCACTTTATTTAAAAGATGACAGGAAAGGCGAAAGGGGTAAGTATAGCTGAGGTTCTGCTGGGTCAGGATGCCTCAGGGCTCAAACAGCTCTGTTCTGCTGAGGGAGAGAGCTTAAGAAAGGGAAAGAATCACTGAGGGAGGTGGAGCTCAGTTTGGTCTCTATGATCAGGGCCAGATGAGACAGTTTCAGCAGCCAGGTTAGGCCACACATGTCTGCAGAAGTACAAGGAGATAATCTTTGTAAAGACATGACACATACTCCTTTGCATAGACAGAAATCAAGTTGATTAAACTAGAGTTAACTGTGTTTGACTTAACTTGGTGAATACAAATTGAATCTTATAAACTAAATGATATTGAAAGATTTACTGGGCTGCACTATTCTAAATCAACCTAATTTGATGTGATCAGATTTAAAATTTAGTGATAGTCTTGTCTCGAGTATAAGTTAACTATGATTATTTGATTATTTGCATCTTTTTAGATGAGTCCTGCCCTGTACTATAACAAGTAGGATATAAAGAATAGTATAAACTGTAAGTATATAGCATGGAAGTGGGACACAACTTTGTCCTATGTTCATGCCAATCCAGTACTTGTCTTAGACTCAGCTGCTGTCCATGGTGCTGATCCTGCTGAGTTCCTCCAGCGGGATATCCTCGATACAATCAAGTTCCTCAGTGCTTGTGTACTGTGCTCTACAATGTGTGTGCTAAATTTTAATGTAAAGTTTCCACATCGTCCATAACATCCAATGTTGGATTCATCGTGCTGCTAATGATACTGATAATACATGCAGCCTCAAAATAGGTGTTTGTGTTTATGTAAATTGGGCATTTGAACATGTGCTGCACATCAGTTCACCACAGTGTACTATTGTCACTCTCTCTGTCACACACGCACAGACAGACAGACACACACACACACACACACACACACACACACACACACACACACACACACACACACACACACACACAGACACACACACACACACACACACACACACACACACACACACACACACACACACACACACACAGATTAAAGAGATTACAAAGCAGCAGTAATATAGTAGTCGTAGCTGTCCCTTGGCTGTAGATCTCTTCAGCTGTCAGGGTCACAATCAAAACATGAAAATAGAGTTTGCTGAAATGTATATCTTCTCCACACATCTTCGTCTCTCACTCTCTCTATCTCTCCCTCTCTTTGTCTCTTTCTCTCTGTAATGAGTTTAGCCTCAGTCTTTGGGTTAACACTTGTAGTAAGTACAGAGTGGAAAATGTAATTATTCTAATTGTTTATTCTCCCATTCTCCAACTCTTCAAGCTAATGGGTTGGTAATATCAGCATTTGCCTGAATAGCCTCTTCTCCTTGGCAAACAACCAGAACTATTATACCACTACTCCCATATGTACAACTGTAGCCCATTACACACAGTGAGCAAAATATTATGGCCTGTTCCCAGTCCTGGATTGTTTAGCCTCCTTCCCCCAACTCCTTTGCCTTTCGGAATTCATGTTACGCCAGGGGTGAAGTTTAACATTTTCTTTTTCACTAATTTATTTAATGATATACTGAACAATTGTTCTAAGGATTTTTTTTCTTTTTGCTTCGATCTTTCTGGTCGATTTCCCATTGGTGTGACATCACCACTGCACTTCTTGTCAGTTGATTACTATCACAGTTGAATACTGAGAACTAATATCTTGATATTAAGCAGGGATTTCTCTAAAGTCTACTGTCTTCTCCCAAGAAAATCTCTGCATGTGTGTGAACTGTGCAGACTTGAGTGTCTGTGACACCTCCTCTAAACTTCATAAATAGAACAACTGTTATTGCTAGAGCTATTTAAATAGAATAAAAAAAAATTTTAATTTTAAATTTAACCTTAAATTGTTAAAGATGCAGAATTCCTTGTTAATAATGTCAAAAACTGTCAAAGGCTGCACCAAACAAATATGGGGCAGCATTTCACCAGAGTAACGGCTAACGACTGCTCAATATAGTCTTCTCTGTAGCCATTTATGGCTATAACTACTAGCCGCCAGTAGCTAGTTAGCTTAATTAGCCATCCAGCTAGTGGCCCTATTAGTTGACTGAGTCTGCTCAGACCTGGAGCTCATAGCAATTGGAGTGTTGGCGTTTACACCATGGACAACATAACAGGGCTCAGCAGCCTCCCAGTAAACACGGCCAGATCGAATTTGGCAAGCTAGCCAACTAAAATATTCACTCAGGTAATGTTTTACTAGCAGTACAAGAAAACACAAAACACTGTTATAACTAGCCAGCTACGCTTCAGCTATGCTACAGAGCTCAAGCGTTGGCTTCGTAAAGTTATTTGCAAATGGTAAAATAGCCAGTTTACAAGCCAGATCAGCCCCTGGAATTGATCTGGATGAATTAGCTGAGGTTATCCACTCAGTGCAGTATAAATATAGTCTTATAATATAGTCAAGTTACATTAAAGTCAGTTCAAACATTGGTGGTACATCGTGACTAATACATGTAAATTGCCTCCCATTCTTACAAATTGCACCTTTGAAATAATCCAGTTTCTGGTAATGTCTGTTCATCATTTACCATCTCTCTTATACAATTGATTGTATAAGTGTGAATGAAGCAAAACCTTGACAGTTCAACAAAATAAATAATAATGGCTAAATAAGATATGCAGAACTCATGCCCAAATCAGAGCGTAAATCAGCACTCAACAGAAGATTATCTTAATATTACAACTGAACTTCAAAAATAATGGCCCAAGTATAAAATAAGTGCCTCAAAGTGGTGAAATCACATACTGACGTGTCTGCATGGACTTTCCTCCACTGTATGATCAACTGTGCCATAGGCTCTTGGACATGAGTGTTTTGGTTGTTCCAAAGAGCCAGACAAGCTTTTTAAATGCAATGCTTTTGATTTTGATGTTTTATGGTCGTGATGCAAATAGGCTACATGCTGCAAAAATGTAATCTTTAGTTGGACTTTGGAAGACAGACAGAGCATTGGCTTGGCAAGATAACATCAGAAATGGATGAAATAATGCAAAAAATTCAGAACATTTATGATTTTGAGAAGCAATAGTCCTGTCAAAGAGGATCTAAGATAAAGATCAATTTTGTGTTAGTTAAATTTTTTTATCACACACACACACACACACACACACACACACACACACACACACACACACACACACACACACACACACACACACACACACACACACACACACACACTGTATATAACTGCTGCTGGCAAAATGATAATGTTTTATTTGTGGGAAAGCCTTTATGTTGGTTCAAAGCAAGCACATTACTTTTGTTTTTGAGGAAGGAATACAGAAATATAGCCTTAGGTCTTGGGTGGGGTTTGGGTCTTAAAATTGCATTTACGGACCATCTTTGTGTCTTCAGTTTAGACCCTAAAGAACTCACATAACCACTTGAAAGCTTTGATGTGATGCTTCATACTGAAGCAGAGGATTCAGTATGATAAATAATGAAATAAAAAAATATGAATAAACACCACTTTCTGTTTGACTTTCTGAATGTATTCCTCTCCCTATGGTAGCATTTATTGTTCATACAAATCAATTTATTGCAGACAAAGCAGAAACATGCAATAATTTAGATTTTTTACAGGATTTTCCTCTAAAAAGATCAACTCAACAGTGATAAGAGAGGTAAATGTGAAAGGGCTCTATGTCAAATTAATTGAGAATCAAGCGTAATGTTATTAAGCAAAGGAAGGGGAATGATCAAGCTTTTAGTGACCGTAAGAAGCTTTCACCACAGCAGTACAATCACAAACTGTACACTCAATTTTTTTCTTTCTGCACCTCCACAACTCTGTCCGCTCACTACATCCCTCTCATCTCTCTCCTCCTTTTCTACTTTTGGGCTGGCGAGACAACGTTTGCAACATTCATGGAAGCTTGAAAACATCGACCGCAGGCTTTTGAAGCGGCAGAGAGAGCCTCTCCTCCCTCCCTCTCTCTTCTTCTTTCTCCTCTCTGCTGCTGCTGGTGAGCTGATAAATGTTGCATGGAGCTTGCTGGACAGATCCTTCTCCTAATCCTATAGTCAATACAAAAACTCTCCATTTGGCTGGTTTGAAAGTGTTCCATCCATGTCACCTCTCTCTCTCTTTGCCCCGAAAAATACAGCAGAGCTGAGCAGTATTGGCCACAGACATGGCTCTCACCCCTCATCAACACTTTATTGTGGGTGTAGATCTGCAGGTAGAGTGTTTGCCACCTGTAGACAATCAGTACACTCTGGGACCCCACTGAGATAATAAAATAAAATTTGGTAAGGAGTATTCCTCCTCACCTTTTGTTTTACTTCTTTATTATTTTAAGATGGCCTCAGTCAGGTTCTGTGGATGACTGGCAGAGATGGGAATGATGTTTACATCTTGTGAGTGTTCATGTCATTGTAGAAGCTGAGAAGGTTTTATGATTACAGAATTGATTGTGTGAGGATTAAAAATTTTGTGACTAACAAAGAAAACTAAGGAGATGACGGTGGAGTCTAGGAAGACCAGCACCACTCCCCTGCCACGGTCCTGCTTTGAAATATCTGTGGCACACATCTTAGATAACCAGCCAGCATGGTGAAGAAGGCCCACCAACACCTCTACACTCTTCCTCACTTGCTGCATTACCATGTGGTATGGTAACTGCTCTGATGCAGACAGGCATGCAGCAGATGGTAGAGACTGTAGAGACTGGCAGCAGTCTACAGTGACACTTCAGCAGGTGCAACAAAAAGGCCCGAAGAAAGCATGAGGGCCTCTACCCATTCTGCAAATGGACTTTTTACCCACGTCCCATCAGGCACGAGGCTATGCTAGTATCAAGGCCAGGACCAACAGGAACAGCTTCTTCCCAGATGCTGTGGGGTTAATAAACTCTGCATTTCACTGCTATTGCTGCCACTCTTCTTCTTCTTCTTCTTCTTCTTCTTCTTCTTCTTCTTCTTATTATTATTATTATTATTATTATTATTATTGCTATTACCTGCACCTGGACCTTATTTCATGCCATTACAGGTACAGATGATGACAGTGGGGATGTTACTGCTTGCTTGTTGGTGACAGATTTATTACTGAATTTTAAGAAAACTGGTTTTCACAGCTAAGGCTTACAGCTAGCAGCTACTCAAAGGCCATACATACAAGAAATGTCTTTGGGTATCAATCAACAAGAGAAGACAAGAGAATGATGCAGGCCGACAGACATATTTACACTCTTTCATCAGGGCGTTGCCACTGTATTCCTGGATGTGGGAGGTTAAAGCCTGCGTAGTCATATTTAATCTGAATTTCAACTGTCAGACTTGCTGAAACATAATGAGTAGAAATTTGTCAGAATATCAAAAGAACACACATTTTGTGTACTAGAACATCTTATTAAAATGGCCAAAATGGGTAAAGAAACATATAATGATCCAAAGCCTCCAAAAGAAGTGCAGTGCAAGATAAAGTAAAAAAAAAAAAAAGGACAAAAGTAAAAAAAAGTGTGTTCCCCTACAAGCTGACATGTACATATGTATGTATGTATGATCGAATGATTGCTTCGGAGGGAATTAATGACATCAAATCAGACTTATGTCTGTAAGCTGTAAACTCTGAATAAACTAACCTTTGAGTTACTAATCTGTGAGTAACCTTCAGACATGAGTTCAAAGGTAGTTTTATTAAGAAGTTGGTAAGATGTGGTTTGGAGAGCTGGACCACAATTGACGGCGGAGCAGGGCAGGCAGAGAGGGCTGAGATGTTGGCTGGAACATGGATTAGTCAGGCGCTGAGTGAGGCAGGAATAGCAATAGAATTAAGTGACTGACCTCACTCAGTGTGAGTACCATGTTGGCAAACTGAATGATTTGGTGATAAATGGCTAAGGAACCAAGGTTGATATACTGCAGGGTTAATGAATTGATTGGTTGCAGGTGAACAGTTTGAAGCAGGTCTGTAAGCTGAACAGTTGTCAAGAAACTGGGAGCAGAGCAGTGCATGGCCACAAGACAGACAGAGACATATACACAAGAGAGGGTTTTTTAAAAAGGCACTTGACACTGGCAATTTTAAAATAGTCAGGGATGGACCCGGATATTAGAGCGGAATTCGAAAAGTGAGCAAGCTGGGACGTGTGACTGAAAAGACAAATTTTAGGAATTTTATCCCATGAGAGGAGGGACACATATAAGTTAGTGTTTAAAAGATTTTGCAGGGAGATGGGGCAAATTCAGACAGTAGGGCAGATGAATGATGTGGATGGTGAAAGAGTCAGCAGGAAATTGAACCTCAGACCATCAATCTTGCAATCAAAAAAAGACGATCCAAATTTATGGCCAACTGTGGGAGCAGAATTCATACTTGTGCACATGGACACAGTTCCAAAAATGATTAAACCGTGTGTATGAATGTATAGTTTTGAATTTTGAAATAAAAAAAAAAAAAAAAAGTTGTATGCATATTATCTCTTGGAGCATAAACAAACTTTTATTCATCTGTGCCCTTTCTACACAGCAAACTGACTAGTTCATTGCAGAAGAACTGTTAATTTTACAGAACAGAACACTGGCAAAACAAAACACAAATGAATTATTTTCTCTGTCAAAAAGCAGCATCAAAGTGTGTAAAGCCAAGACAAAACAGACTTTCAATGAGTGTTCCCAGAAGAAAAAAAGCCTGTTTACACAATAGTACAGGCCACAGTTACAGCGCAGGTGTAAATACTGAAAAGTAAGACAACCAGAAATAAAGAAAAAAGAAGGATACTCAGGAAAAGGAGGGGACTGTGGCAGCAGCTACTAACAGGGATGAAATAAGAGCGTTTGGTTTTGAATATGAATTGAATACATTGACTCACACAGTGAACGGTGTAGGTAGATCAAAATGTTTCACCTGGAGTTTCAGGCCAATTAAATTAAATTTGATGCCCTGATTCCACAAGGCTTCCTCTGTCCTATTTAATTTGGACTTTCCAACCAATTTGAACAAGAGTCAGGGGATAGTGACAAGAGTCTTCATTTTTCATGTGCGTTTCCTCTAATTATATGTGTCTTCTAATTATATGTGTTGTGTGTGTAGTTTTCGGTGGTAGAAAAGAGGACTGGGTGTGTGGGCATAACCACTCTCCGAATGACGGTTTAAGGTAGGAGGATTACTTCTTATGCTGAGTTATAGCTTGCTTTACAAGATTTATTTCCAGCCTTTTTTGTTGTGTACTTATGGCAATCATTCAAATGTTTTCAAAAATATGTTTATTTTTTGCCTAGAGTGGAGTTGAGAAGATACTGCTCTCGTGTCTGTGCAGTAAATTCTAATCTACAGCCAGCAGCCAGTTAGCTTAGCTTAGCACAAAGACTGGAAACAGGAAAACAGCTAGTTTGTCTCTGCTGAAAGTAACAAAATCCATGTACCAACACCTCTAAAGCTCACTAATGAATATATTATATCTTGTTTATTCAACTCCCTCCCAAAATGAAATGTAAAATAAATGCAATTTTCTTAGAGGTGGTTATGTGCCAGACTCGTGCTATGGCTCAGTTAAATCAAGCTAACTGCCTGTTGGCTGTGGCTGTGCAAATTACAAAGCCATTGCAATGGGCTGAAGGATTCAGGTCATTCAAATGTAATTTCTTTGTTGAAACACAGATTTATCATTGACAAACTCAAAAGAACTATACATTAGAGTGCAAACCTCAACCAATCTTTAGGGAATATGACAGTGCACAAAAAAAATGTAGTGTCTCTACAAGCAACAGGTCATGTCATAGATTCATTTGAAAATTGTGCATTTGGCCAGATGGTGAAAGTCATGGAGTTTCCTCCATCCAATTTCAAGCCAATCTGTTCAATAGTCAGGGACAAACAAATGGGTGGACAGAGGTGATCACGTGACCTCTTTGGCAGAAGTAGTGTAATTATTGGTTCTCAATTCATCCCATTATCGCATTAAAAACAGCACAAAGTGCACATAGAGAAGATGGAATGGGAAGGAAAGAAGGGGAACATGACTCACTTCCTTTTTGTCTCTTTAAGTCTTTTGTGTGTGTCTTTTAAACTCAGTATGTTCCAGTCTCTCTCTCCGCTTGCTTTACAAGCCAGAATTACCACTTCCAGGGTGTGAAAGCCATAAAGAGGCGGGTGAATGTAAATGCAACCAGGATAATGGGGGTGTGATGGGCAGTGCTGAAAATTTTACTGCCTGTTAGTACCTGTTACATGTTGCTTTTATTCATTTATCCCCCCACTTTATAAGGTGGGGCGCTTAAATGGGGATATTGCTTGATTTAAAACTGCCTAGCATAATGGTGTTCCTGTCCAAATTTGAGTGTGAACAACTCTCTCCCCAAGGACTCTAACTAAAGAGCCAGATTTAAACAGGTCTTGTCCAGAGGATGTAAAATGTGAAGTATCTTCTAAGAAGAGGGTTGTATTTGTCAGTCCACATAATGGGTGTTTGATCTTTTACTCAAATGAGCTTTATTGCATTGTACATCCCATAAAATCACCTTTAGCACTGTCACTTTATCAGCAAAGTCCCCAGGGGTGACAAACATTTTCAAAGACCTTGAGCTGTGCTCTTTCCAGCTTCGAGATTGACTTGCTCACATTATAGACCTACAGCCATTGACCCAACATCCAAAGCTTATGTGAATTATTTTTAGTGTGTATTTTTCATCCTTTTGTGATAAACTGGTTCATGGTTATGCAGCATAAGGATGAATATGCTACAGTGGAAATGCCCTTGATTTTTTGGTTTACCTACAGGAGAATAATGTGAAAACAAATTCTACATTGTGAGTCTATACAGTTTTCTTAAAATCCCATAAATCAGGGTAGTAATATTTTTTCACGGGTCTCTAATAAACTCGACTATCGTTTCAGAGTTAATGTAGGACTAATGCAGTTCTACTTCATTAAGAGAATCCACATTGTTTGGAGGCCCTGAATGTTTTTCTGCAAAGCCCCAAATCTTTACTGTTCATCATATGTGGCATTTTTTCCTATTAAACCCTGATCATAGTTGAGTGGCAAGTAATGTGTTTTATATGGAATGGTCAGAGCAAAGTGCTGACAGAGCGAAAAACAGAGCCCCTCCCCTTTGTCCGTGTAGTTTTTTTACCCTGCCCCCCCAAACAAACACCAGCTGGGAGAGTATCCAGTGGCCAGCTTCACGCCCTGACAGTCAGACCACCAAAATGAAGCAAAAGTAAAATAAACACAGCTTGGTTTACTCAGAACTCAGTTATAAAAGCATTTCCTCAACAGGAAAGAATGGCATGGCTTGAATGACTTTCTTAAGCATATAAGTAGCGTTTGGTGGCTAATTTTAGCTAATGTTTGCAAACTTCAGAAAGATATTTCTGTGTAACTAATATCAGTTTGCTGACTTTATTGTTTTTGCCACTGTTTATGCAACATTTCAGCTTTTACCATTAACCTGTAATTGCCACATGGGCTGTGTTTAGTTAGTTACATACAGTACATACATTATGATGGCATATTTTGTTGGTTTATTATTTTTCCAGCAAATAAGCCAAAATCTATAAATATGTAAGCGGAGTCAGTTCTTGCTAAACTCTGCATGCAGCAGGTATAGTCTGCAGGCTCACGAGAGATGAGTGTCAACCAGTAACCACAACCTAAACATCATCTGCACTGCTTGAAACAAGCTAAAGTTTCTAATGCTCTCCTTTCACTAGATCAGTGGTTTTAAACATTTTGTGCACAGGGGACAGCAAAGGGCAGGTCAAAATCTCAAGGCACACCTGTATTTATTCCCCAAATCAGTTCAGTCCAATCCAGATCACAACCACAAAAAGAACGACAACTCAAAAGTCCACTCCATATTTTGTCACAGATCCCCACAAAGCTCCACCAAGACCCAACTCCTGGAGACAGTCCGACTGGGAATACAATGTATTCCTCCTACTGACACAGATTATTCCTCCTCCTGACACGAACTGCAGAGACAAGGCTTATGTTTTACCACAAGTTGTATATTGCAATAATAATGTACAGTTGTCACAAAATCCCAGTTCAGATGTAGCTCCTGCACTGATCTGAATCATCCATAAAGCTAAGCAGCAGAAATCATGGAAGAAAGCTGTAAACTTCCTTGTGACTGACAACACAATTTATCTATCCACAAGCAACCGATTTTGGATGGAATCCATGGTGTTTGATGGCCTTGCTGTGTTTAGTCTGACCAAACCGTAAATCTTTTGTGTGCCACAGACGCAGCACTTTGCCACTTCCTCTTACCTATTAGTGAACGACAGCTGGAGTAAATCTTTGGTGTCTTGTTAAAGTGTGGATCGGAAGCTTCACTCTGTTGGAGCTCTGAGTGTGATCAAATCAAATCAAATCAAACTTTATTTATATGGCACTTTTCATACTTAAAAGCAACACAGAGTGCCTCACAGAGGCTAAAAACAGCATAATAGCATGATAATAATGTTTATTTTCTGTTTTTTTTAATGAAAGTTTCACCTACCGTAGCTCTGACTGACCTATTAAATATTTTTTTTCTCGTTGATGGAAAAGGTTCAATTTTCAGCAAACCTTTTTCATCACACAACACCAGATGTTAGCCTATACATGGTGGCTGCCCATAAGTTGTAGAAGTGAAAAGCTCTCTGCTGAAATGTAGGTGTTCTACTCTTCACTGGCTAGGCCCATGGCTCTAGATGTCCTGTTTTGCTGGCATGTTTTTATGCCCGTGAAAGCATTTTGAAATAAAAGTCCAAGTGTTGTGAACGAGGGAATCTTTGTCCTCTTATCTTTCCCCGTGGCATGAAAGCCAGATTGTCAAAGCGTTTTTCCAGTCTCATTACAGGATTTAATCTGCTGACTGTCGCTGCACCTCTGCAAGATCAATTCAGTTGAATTATGTTCACTATGTAGTGACTGTGTTGACATTCTTTTCTTTATTTTTTGATAGAGAACAATGATCACGCAATTTAAAAAAAAAAAAAACATTCCCGAAACATACAGGCACTAGGCGATGAGCCTAGCTTAGCAAGCATCTGCTAGCTCTTGATTCTTAGTTGGCATCCTGAGAGGAGAGTTATACCAATCTTCTAACTCTTGGCAAGAAAGTAAATAAATGAGTTCCCCAAAATGTCAAACTATTCCTTAATATAGTAGAAATTGCCCATCTGCTACTTGGTGCTGGACAAGTAGTGTACAAGGCATTTAAGAAACTTGATAAGAGTGTGTGTGTGTGTGTGTGTGTGTGTGTGTGTGTGTGTGTGTGTGTGTGTGTGTGTTACTCATGTTGTGGGGACATGCATCTGTTTACACAGTTGCCTTCCTTCCGCAAATCCCTGTAATGTAAACAATTACATTTTAGGGCAAAGACTTGAGTCAAAGTTCGGGTAAGATTAGGTTTGGTTTATGGTTAGGGTTAGAGTTAGGCTCAGGCAAGTAGTAGTTATGGCAATAGTTAGGGTAAGTCTCCAGGAAATGAAAGTAAGTCTATGTAATATCGTCAAAAGTGATGGAACATGATCGTATGTGTGTGTGTGTGCTATAAAACCAAAACAAAGGAGTCTAAAAAGCTCAGTGCTCAAGGCTTTCAAGGCTCGATTACCAACTGAGCAAAGCTGGCAACCGCACCAGGGCCCAAGAAGTATAATTTGTGCAATATGTTTCGTGTTGTGCATGACCTCACACTGTCCACATCACAAGGCAATGACAGTACAATAAGTTCATTACATCATAAACAAAGCAAATAGCATCTTTGTCCCCATTACTTAAGTAGTTTTGTCCCCAGTACAGTAAAAAATGTACACTAATTGTTCATTCGACTATCTTATAAAGGCATTAGCATGCTGTACACTAAACTCTTTACCCCATGGCTTATGATGATACCTGCCGTAGCTGCTCTGTTGGGCTGAGAGCCCATAGTTTACTTGTCCTCATTGATATTACTCTGGGGCCCTGCCAAAATTCACCTCCACTACCAGAGAGAAGGTTGCTGTATAAGGGAAAGATGGATATAAACAGTTTAGACACAATAGGGATCATAGAGAGATGGAGATGGAATCACACAGAATGGACAAGATGGACATTTTTCAGAGCAATACAAAATGTCTATGAACAAGAGAGAGATATGCACAGAGGATTATGAATGTGCTGACATGTCCTGTTAAGCCAGTGGTTCTCAAACTGTAGCCTGCCCCCAGGGGTGCATAGAGTCACTGCAGGGGGTTCCTGGTTGACTAGCAGAAAAATATGGAGTTTGCTGATGCTGTCGAGCTGACCTTTATTCATATTTTATTGCTAAAATTCAACTTGGATCCTCTTTTATTAGTTGCTTCCCATATCACTGTTAATGATTGATAAGAAATTGTGGAGTATGGGGCAAGAACTTTTTCCAGCCTCTGAAGAGGGGCATGACAAAAAAAAAAAAAGTTTGAGAACCACTGTGTTAAACAATGACGATGGCAGGTGTTAGCTCAAAGGTGTCCTGGTGCTGGAGATGCCTGACTCTATAGATACTGTACCTACAGCTACTTGGGTAAAACTCACTCACTGGCTATTCTTACAGCCGCTCTATATCTTGTTGCCTTGTGAAATTATCAACCATATCTCCAACTACTGGAGTCAGACAAACCAGTGACCAAGGACATTTCACTGATGGTCAATAACAATTTTAAAATTGGATGAAGTGTGTAGATGTCAAATGACAGCCATCAAAACAACTGTAAAAAGCTTACTTGCCGCTGAAATCTACACACCTTGTATGTACGTTTGTCTCCCAACAAACTATACAGATGAATGTAAAGATGGCCACTCTGAGAAAAACAAACAAACAAACAAACAAACAAACAAACAAACAAACATAGTAGCGCGTTGGGTCATATTGCATTAAAAAAGGACATTGTAGGAAAATGACTGGCGGAATATAAACTGGACAAAAATCAGATAAGTTCTCAGACATTTAGCATGCACATTTGACAGTCCCTAACTGTCAAGCCCATCTATTGTCTTTGAGGTGTCAGCCTTCAGTATTTGATCATGAGGTAAAGATCTGGTGTATCATCAGTCAAGTTTTATCCAGGTGACCAAACCTGTGAAAACTGATGAAATGTTCTTACATTTCTGAAGATCAGAATACTGAACTAAAAACTATCTACTCCTGCTTGTTCTCACCATATTTTGTTTACAAATATGGCAACAAAAATTTGGCAACCTGCATCATAGAAAGTCATAATGTTGACAATAACATGAGAATGACATAATGATCAGCTCCATATCCCAAAAAACAGTTTTGTATTTGTTCATATCACTGGTGTAGGGTTCACATAGTTTACCAACAAAGCAGTTATGGCTAGATTACCAGACAATGAGCCCAACAAACACATAAAAGAAAGCACCCCCCTCCACTTGTGTCCAAAAACTAACTGTGTTACCAAGTGTCTCAGTACTCAGTTGAAAATAACATCTGAGCTTCAGTATTATGTTCATGTTAGCCTGGCTCTCTAAATCATCCCCAAGATCAACACCTTTTACATAGCATTATACTACATCACAAAGCAGAATTTGACAGGAAACAAGGACTTAGTTAGATTTTCTCGAGGCTTATGTACTTTCATGTAAAGTGTCATGATTTATGAGGAAAATGCATCTAAATATAGGAATCTTGTACCTCTCACAGTTACATAAATGGTTATCATATTCAGCCATTTTTGGATTTCAGGTTTGATGTATATTGTTTTTTTTTTCAATTCCACTGAAATTATTAATTTAGTCATATCTTTGTTTGCTGAATATATTATCTAAAAGTCTGAATATAGTCTGCTATATTTAATTAGTTTGCTAAGTAAGTAAGAGTTAACCAGTAAAAGTTTGAAAATGTAACTTTAACCAGTGCTGGAGCTCTGGCTCTGACCAAAATATTAATTTCACTACACATCGCTTGACATTCCTAGCCTGAGCTTCTCTGAAAAAAAAAAAAAGACAGTCTTCCTATGTTCAGCCACCCAGTGTGTAAACCAGTCAGGGTGTGCGCCATGGAATGCTGCTGCCTATGTTATTTGAGTGCACACAACGCTACAAGAGCAGTGGAGAAAATGCACTAAGATGTGTTCAAGATAATGGAACGTTGTTTGGCTCGTTTGACACAGACACGTTTACTCATTGATTAAATAGCTACAATGTAGAAAAGAGAAATTTATCCCTTTGTTGGTATTCATTCTAATGATGTTAGAGTCAATCTTCAAACTATCCATAGTGTCTGGAGAATCAATATTTTGGTATTGATCTGTCCACTCCTAGAGAAAAGTATTGAGAGTGAATGTGAGTAATGAGTAAATGCAATAGGGGGATCCCTAATCATTCATTCATTCACTCATTATGTTGTTTGACTTTCCAAAGAGAAAGGTTAATTACAAGAGCCCCAACACAGTAAATTTTCCATCTTTGCCTGATCTGGCCACTGATTAGCTGGACTGAGTCCATTCAGTCCATCAACAGCAGATTAGCAGGCATCAGAAACAGCCATGGAACCTTGTTAGTGTTTGTGGATGAGGAGGGAGCATGCCAACCTGGGGCTCTTGTTTCAACTTAAGCAAGTGCAGGGTTGAGTTAAAGTGTGCAACTTACATTCTGCATTATTTAGTTGAACTCTGAACTTGATCTCAATGGTTCTCAGTCTTAGGTTATAGTCAGATTCATAACATAATTTTCTGTGTCTTAAGCACCAGTAAGCACAGTTATGCAAGAAGTACGTCTCTCCACATTTACGTTTTACACCACTTTTTTTGGTTGACATGATTGTGGTACCTCTTAGGCTGACCTTTACATACTGTATGTTGATTGGATACAGCACGGTGGTGCAGTGGTTAGCAGTGTTGGGAAAGTTCACTTTCTACACAAACTAGTTCAAAGTTCACTTCACAAATTTTAAAATGAACTAGTTCAGTTCATTGTTCATAATTCAAAATTTTGAACAAAGTTCACCATTGCAAAAATGAACTAGTTCATAGTTCATAGCTATTATTTTTCAAAATTATTGCCACAGCCCATATAGAACCACAGACAGCGGTTATTTTAGCAGTTTTAACACTGTAAGGATTTTTCCCATCCTCACCAACCTTGTCATAAAACTTGTTTAAATGATCATACGATGCCTCCATGCTGCTTTTTGTTTTGATGACGCATGCGGCGGTGCGACACTGGTGGCTGGTGTTGCCAGATTGGGTGTGTTTTCCGCTACATATTAAAACCTGTTTACGGTGTATTTTAGCCAGGTTTTTGCCTGGAAGGCTGTATAGAAATCTGGCACCCTGTTGAACAAAGTTAAACTGAGAGAGCGTGCCGTTCACAGACACCAGAATGAACGAGTTCACAGTAACGTTCATCAGGCAGTAATACAGTACGGTCAGTTCACGTTCACCCCAATTATGAACGAGTTCATGAACAATCGTTCAATGAACGCGTTCAGGCACAGCACTGATGGTTAGTGCAGTTGCACTCCTGCACAAAGAAATGCAGGTTAGGTTAAGTGGTGATACATTGCTTGTGAATGTGAGTGTGAATGGTTGTTTACCTCTATGTGTCAACCCTGTGATGAACTGGCAACCTGTCCAGGGTGTGCCCCGCCTCCTGCCTGTCAGCAGGGACTGGCTCCAGCCCCCCACTGTCCAAAGGATAAACGGTGATAGATTGTAGATGGTTGAATACCACTTATTGGCTGCTTTCCTGCACGGAATCAGAAGGATAAAAACATGAGACAGGGTCTCTTTAATTTATAACTCCACTGCACCATTCCTGCTTGACATGTTAAGTGTTTATCCATTCTTTCATGAAAGTCCTGATTAGTATTTGTTAAAAAGGCTTTGTCATGGTCAAAAAAGGTCTGTGTATTCTTCACATCTCCTATGTTGTTGATAAATATAAACGTTTCCTGGCAATCTTTTTTTATTCCAGTAGGGACTGAGGTTGAAAAATTAAGTCTGACAAAAACTGGATGTTGGTGATTCTGCACCCGTATTCAGCTGCCATAAATCAGCTGCAGTGGCTCCTTTATGGGATGCCTCATCATGCATACAGGATGTCTTTACCATATGTTATAGCAGGGACTGTTAGCTCCCTCATAAATCAAGCCATATTTAGTGTGCCGGTACCAGCAATTCTGACACGTGTGGTACAGAGATATGTCAGCACTATATGTTAGGTCTCATAATGCTGTCATGTATTAAGTAGATGTGATGATCAGATGGCTGGCACTATTACACAGCACGTAACGGGCCATGCCTGCCAGATGTTTCCTTCAGAAAAGTGGGAGGATTGTTGAGATTTTTGTGAAAGAATAAGGCTCCAAGAGCTCTGTGTGTGTGTGTAGGGGTGGATCAACAAGATCTGTCACTTTGCAGCTAATGTAAATCAGTTTTCTTTGAAACTACCCAATTAATTTAGCCAGGTAACTTCTAATTTCTCCTCATTTATATAATTCATATTGGTAGAACATTTTCTTATATTTTATCTGATGACAAATGTGTTTCCCTCTAATCAGCACACCAGCAACATAGACACATTATGTGTAGCTATTGCATTATGTCTGTTTAAAACAAACAGGTTTTAGTTTTCAGAGTTGGAAGAGTGGATGAGAGAATTTAAACCCGGAATGAATAACTACTGACCTGGGTCATATCCTTGTCAAAAACTTTGCACGTGTTTGCAGACTTGTTTTGGATTGCTTTGCTAATCAGCAATTTGCACTTGATTCATAATTTAAAAATGCTTTGATCTCATCAGCCTTTTCACAACAGCAACCTGTTGTTCTATCTGAAACAACCACTTAGTGCTGTGTCCCTGCTAGAAAAATGCTTACCCTGGTGAAACTTGTTGGACACAGTTTAGTAAGAACTTTTAACAAGGTGCAACAACTAACATTTCAACATAAAGCATGTCTTCATGAGAGTAAGAAGAGCAGAGAAAGCCTGAGCCCAGCTAAAAGCTGTTACTTATAGGATGGACAGGTTTTGGAGACTTGAAAACAAGATGGATTTGGATTTGATGGATCGTTTGTGGTCAGTGTATAATTTCTAAAAACTTCCCCCTTAGTGATTGCAAAATATTTTCAATACCCCAAAATTTCAGGGTAGAGGCTTATCTATGATTTCCATATCTTTCTATCTGCAATAGCAATACAATTGTTGGTAAGGGGCTTCTAATTGTTTATTTATTGTTATTCATTTTTGCATTTATTTATGCTGGGAGTTCTGTTCACTCCAAAAGACAAAACCCCTTTAATTCTTTCTAAATGGATCCAAACCATTGAACAAAAATTGCTTGATAATGATAGTGGCCTCAAATGAAAAAGAGAGTATTTTTCACAATACTAATGTGAGTTCATAAAGCATGTAGTCCCTTTTTTTCTCAATTTAACACCACACAGCCTATTTTATTCATAATATGAGATTGCTATAAACAAATTATATTATTTAGCAATTTATCAGTTCAATTAAAGTCATTTCAATTAACTTTCTATGTCCCCGAGGGGCCTACATAGAAGAGTACAAGTAACACAATACAGGAAGAAACTTGAAATATGTAAAAAAAAAAAAAAAAAAAAAAAAAAAATAGAAAAACACAGAAACACACAGTGCAGCATTGTTGGTTTAGAGTGATGCAATGTGATATGTGGTATATACTGTAGTGCAAAATTAGGGTATACACATTGAGAAACTAATATAACAGTAATAATAATTCAATAGCATAGTGCAGTATACACAGTATACATATTGATGGGTAGTTCTATAATGTACAGGTGCATTGTAATTTGATAACATATGATGGGCGCGGCAGTCCAAGGCCTGGGCTGCAAAGCCAGAATCCTGAGGATAGTCACTTCAACACAGAGAACAGGGTGTGAAGGGACTCTGTAAGATCCTGACAGCTGACCTTAGCAACTGCTGTTCACAGAGATCTCTGACAAGGGTTCACTAATTTTGGAGCAGACTTTGACTGTGCTCTGCAGGCACGTTTTGTTCTAAAGGCTAATGAAGTAGAATCAGCAGGGGAAGGAGAATGTCATGAAGCTCTCAGATTGGTACAGCATTGTGAGGGTGTCCTTGCTGAACCTAGAGGAGCTTCCTCAGGAGATGCTGCAGCTGCTGGTATTTCCTGAGGATCTCCTCTGTGTTGGAGGTAAATTTCCACAGGTTATTGGAGATTGTACTCTTACTTGTACTCTTCAACAATTTCCATGGGCTTCCTGTGGATAGTATTGATGACTGCTACAGCCAATTCGCTCTGCTTGTCACTACTGTCTCCTTAGTTTTGTTCACATTAAGTTGTTACACCACTCCACACAATCATGAAGAGATGAGAGGACACAACTCTGTGGGGAACCAGTTGAAGTGTGTCAGATGTTGGAGAAAGTGTTGTTGACCAGCACTCCCTGTGACCCATTGGTGAGAATGCTCATGATCTATAAGATAAGCTGGTCTAGGTGAAAGTGATTGTGAGTTTTTCAGCAAGAATGTGTAGCAGCATAGTGCTGAATGCTGAGGAGAAATGGCTGTAGTGTTGGGATTCTAGATGCTTATGGATGGTTTATATTCCCCATCAACCCCTCTGTCTGCAGAGTATGGAAACTGGAGTGGGGCCATCTGTGAGTCTGTTCCATTGATGATGTGGTTTTAATGATTATTTCCATATACTTGGATAAGGATGAGAATAAAACTAAGAGAAAAGAGTGTTCTTAAAAAACATAAGTATATCACCAAGTATATAAACATAGAATGGTAGCAATTGTGAGAAATATAACTAAGTATAAGTAAGTATATAACTAAAAATATACTTACATATTTTATATATCTATATCTATATATCTATGTATCTATATATAGTCTTCATCACAAAAGAGGTGAGAGCTGATTAGGACCTTGATAGTACCCTTTATTTGTATGGGAATAACTGTGGAGCATTTCCAAAGGTGGGGGACTATGTTGCTGGCCAGGAACAGAAGTTGCAACACACCCTCAAGCTGCTCAGCCTCAGGATATGGCCACAGATGTTGTCTAGCCCAGGTGCTGTGTTCACTTTAGTCTCCTTGAGGGCTCTGACCTCATCATCTGTGTTTATGATGAGTTCGGAGTCAACAGGTTTGAGTGTGGCAATGGGTTCATCTAGATGGTAGCTGTTGTCTGTCTCAGATCTGGTGCAGAATGGACTGAGGCCACTGGGGACTGATGCCAGGCTGTGGATGGTGGAAGCAGTGTGTGAACAGAGGTCCCCTTGGATAAATGTTTTCTCCACTCCATTTATATAATTTATATAATTACAAATATATCAATCAATCTTTATTTATAGAGCACTTTTCATACATACAATGTAGCTTTACATGTTAAAAGCCTCTTGATTTAAGTCTAGATGACCATAGATTAACAAGTACCTCCTACCCATTCACAGGCAGAAGCGTCTTAACATGCAGGACGAACCAAAAACTACACACCTTAATTTGCCTTATATATGCTTATATGTTATAAAGTCTTCGTGGAAATTGAAGACTGATTCACTGAAATTTAATTAAGTGATGTTTGAAGGTCCATATCTCTCTATTTATTTTCATGTGTGGTGCATATGTTACCACATGCTTATAAGAAAACATTTTATTAATCCCCAAGAGGGGAAATTAGCATGTTACAGGCAACAGCAATAGTATCAGAAATATATATATATATATATATATATATATATATATATATATATATATATATATATATATATATATATATATATATATATATATATATATATATATATATATATATATATATATATATATATAGTAATAATATTGCTAATGGAAAAAATCTTAAATTGCACAAGAATTGAAAATTTCACATGGATTGAAATTTTCGCATTGCGCGTTAGATAAAAAGATAGGTGACAGTACTGTATATAAAAAGAAAAATATGTTAATGATCAATGTCAGCTTGGCTAACATCAACCTCTCACCCACCTCTTCAATAGTGTCCAGAGGGCAGTCCAGGATAGAGCTCGCACTCCTGACCAGTTTGTTCAGTCTTTTCTGTCCCTCTTAAAGCTCCCACAGCCCCAGCACAGCACTGTGAAGAAAACAGCAGATGCTGCCACAGTGTCACAAACAGTTTTTAACATTGTCCTCCATTCTCCAAAGGACCTCAGTCTTCTTAGCAGATGGAGATGACTTTGGTACTTCTTGCACAGGACATCCATGATGTTTGTCCAGTCCAGTTTGTGGTTGAGGTGAACACCCAGGTATCTGTACTCACCCACAGTCTCAATGTCCAAACCCTGGGGGCTCTATTTTCGATTCCAGCACCGGCGGTCAGGTCCGCTTCGCCGATGGGTCATGGCGGTGCAGACTTTGGTGTTTTTGTGCACTGCGCTGCCGGCGCATCTACTCCCCCTTCTCATCTCAGTCCCACCCAGCCGCGCAACTCGGAAGGAGGGATGGGATAGGGCGTGGTGTGGTTTGACACAGCCGAGTCAAATTTTCACCAATCACAGCAGCTCCTCACCTCACCTTTAAAAACGCTGCTGGTTAGGTGCATGGCAAGTTTCAAGAATGACTGAGCCTGTGCCTTGTTCTGTCAACTGCAGTTCTGTTTAAACTCACATGTTGTTCTTGAGTTGCTCCAGTCTGGTTTTAAAGCATTTCACAGCACTGAATCTGCACTTTTAAAGGTTTTTAATGATCTGTTATTAGCCATTGATTATGGGCATTCTGCTATTCTTCTATTGTTTGTTGTCCTCAGCGCCTTTACGTTGTGGAGTGCCTCAAGGGTCCATTCTCAGGCCTACCCTCTTTTCCCTTTATATGCTCCCCCTGGGGTCCATTTTAAGAAAGCATAGCTTTCCATTTTTATGCTGACGACACACAAATTTATCTGCCCCTGAAAAAAAATGACTCCTTACAGCCACTGTTGGACTGTCTGAAGGACATTAAAGAATGGATGGCCTTGAATTTTTTAAAATTTAACAAAAATAAAACAGAAGTTCTATTATTTGGATCGAGTAATGCGCGTGCTGGCCCCCATATGAACCTGACCTCACTGAGTCCATACATAAAATCCATTGTAAAAAATCTTGGGGTGATTATGGAGAGTGATTTTAAATTGGACAAGCAAATTAATTCAGTAGTGAAATCCAGTTTCTTCCAACTGAGGGTTTTATCTAAGGTCAAGTCCTGCCTGTCTTTTAATGATTTTGAAAGAGTCATCCATGCTTTTATTTCGTCCTGTCTTGACTACTGTAATGCTCTTTATGTTGGTCTTAGCCAGAGTTCTCTCTCACGCTTACAGTTAGTCCAAAATGCAGCAGCTTGTCTTTTAACAGGAACACGCAAGCAAGAGCACATTTTCCCTGTGGTGGCTTCCCTTCACTGGCTCCCTGTACGTTTGAGGATCAATTTTAAAATTTTAACCGTTGCTTTTAAATCTTTACATGGGCTAGCTCCAAGTTATTTGGCCGAGCTTTTAGTGACACATGAGCCAGTACAAGCTCTTAGGTCTGTCAATCAATCGCTTTTAGTTGTACCCAGCAAGTTTAAAACTTAGAGGAGATTGGGCATTTTCTGTTGTAGCCCCCAAACTCTCGAATGAGCTGCCTCTGCATATTAGACTATCCTACGGTGGCTGGGAGGTGCAAACCAAAATTACAAAGTGCAAAACTCTTTTACAAAGCTTGAAACAAATTTACATTTTGAAAACATTTTTACAAATCATAAAACAAAATTACATTGTCAAAACACATTTACAAGTACTGAAACAAAATTACATTTCAATAAACAAATTAACAAGATGAAAAACACTTTTACAAACTCCGAGACAAATTTACAAGTGGCGAAACACTTTTACAAGTTTCAAAATTTAACGGAAAGGGAATGTACCAACTCCGTGGATGACCCGGAAGTGATAACCGGAGCGGCCAATCCGAGCTGTTGTATTTGTGTTTGGAGGTCATAGTGTTGGTTGCCGAAGAAGAAGGAGAGGAGGAGGACCTCATCGTGACCCAAGATGGACAGCGGTCCGGTGGTGTTTTGCCCATTTTGTGGACAACATCTGAAAGGTATAATGCGGTTTTGTTCTTCATGTGGATGATCTCTACATTTTTTACATGGCGAAGACCCGATAGAAGGACCGAGCACACAGGGGACATCAACAGCCGTCAAATTCTAATCAAAGTAAGTGTAGCATAGCGCTCGCTACCTAAAGTATGTGAGTGGATGTGAATAGCGCTATTGGTTAAGCTAACTTTCTATTTTGAAATGGCACTTTGTTAACGTCAGCAGAAAGACCTTGTCCGTCATATAAGCAGTTTCTTGAGTATACAAAAACTCCAAGTCGAAAGAGCGTCAGTCTTTTAACTACGGGCGGAGAAGAAGACATCCAGTTAAAGAACAAAATCGCGTCCAGGTAGATTGTACTGACTGTCTTAGCTTATCAATACTCTTTCATATTAGATTGAGGTGCTGTTCTACGCACAGATGCCTGCATGTGCAACACAAGATGCTTTCCTAAAGCAACCAGGCACAACAGTGTAACGATTGTGAGTGTAACTTGTAGTCATGTTTGGCTCACTATGAAACTGTGGTGGCACAAATTAGATTATGTAAGGACACCACACTCTCCATAGTTAATGGGAAACACTGATGTATGTATAATCATTTATATTGTCTATGTATAATACATGAAATTAACCACATCTTTTTCATTTTTAGATAAATATTGGATTGATGGTGCAAAATGAAACTGATGGAGCTGATTTAAGACCTCTTAGAGGGAAAACACTCCTGTTATTTGTAGACCCAGAGGTAGCAGCATCTGATGTACTGAAACAAGCTGTCCAGAAAAATGAGAAAATTTAACAAAGACATGCAAAAAGGACCGTATGTCCTTTTGTATCCAGACTGCTCAGAGGTGGTCCATGTGTCTGGGTCAGAAAGGCCATTCAAATTGGCTGAATATAAAAAGGAACTAGAGAAGCCATATTCCAGGATCACCTTTTTCATTTGTCCAGGATTTGGTTGTTTTTAAGCCATATGACTGGATGAACCAAAGAGCTCAGACTCTAGGTACAGTTTCTCTTGTTTAGGATGTTTTTTTTATTGTTAAGGTATGTGAGCATGTTTTTTTCTCAGTTACCATGTTGGCAGTTGTTTTACATCCATGATTCTCAAACTGTGGTCTGTTTATGAATCACTGTTTCAGATTTAGAATGGAAAAAGTCTTTTATTTTGTTCTCTGAATTACAAATATGTAACAGTCATTACTTTGCTTTATTTTTATTCATGTATTTCACACTTTGAATTTGTCACCCACAGTTTCATTATTTCAGACAGTTTGTGTACATGCTCCACCATTAGAATAAACCTCTCTTCAATTCATAGCTGAGCAATTTCTTTTAGTTTCAGATACAGCTCAGTTGCAGACTGCCAGTACTCTGGCTTCTGTAAATGATTGTGTGCCATGGCTAAGTCCAGGTACTCCTGCATGTTTGTGTCCCCACATGGAGCTCTTGTCAGGTGAGCCTCAGGAAAGGCATCCAGCGCAGCCTGTTCGAGTTTAAATCCACAGTCTCTGGAGCCAGACCTTTGTTAAACAGAAGACATAATTTCATTCATTTATTTTTTAAGATAAAAGGAAAACAAATGCAAACATCAATTTATTCGAATATTACCTGTGTGGTAAGTAGTAGAGCTCACTGGGCACTCCACCTGGACATGATGCTGTTCTGGAGGGGCGAATCCTGTGACTGTTTACAGTCTCACACACTCATCCAAGTCCCTCTGAATGACATCACCAAAGCAGTATCTCAGTAGACACCGATGCTCGTGACTCCCGTTGAAGTATCCGGCATCTCTAAGGTCTGCAAATAGCTCCATCCAGAACTGACACCTATCGGAAATAATAATTAAAAAAAATGTTGAGCATATGTTTGAATTAATTAAATCAAAGGTTATACATAATTCAATTACTTAATGAAGGACACTTACTTTCCCTTTCTCAATAGGGACCACCAGGATTTAATCCTCTGGTTGTTTGTGGATGAGCCATACATTCGGCTGGATGCTCCTGAGTAGTAGTCATTGTGGTGATGGCGTAGAGTGCACTGAATTGCGGCCATGGTCCCGTTCTCTGTGCCGCAATCAGTCCTCAGTCTCATGGGAATGACACCGAGGTTTCACACACATGAGAGAAAATAGTGAGCGATCACACTTGGGTCATTATTTGTTGGTCCACATGCAAGCCACAGAACTTTACGTGAAAATCCATCGATTGCGCCTGAAATTGCCAAACCGTATCGCTAAAGTTTATCATAACCGTCCGCGTGCCACATATAGTTCGGTCCCATGGAGTGGTAAGTTCTTCTTGTAAACCTTCTCCGTGCTCTTCTCTTGCACCCTCGAGGATTGAGCTCCC
This sequence comes from Chaetodon trifascialis, assembly GCF_039877785.1. Taxonomy (NCBI): domain Eukaryota; kingdom Metazoa; phylum Chordata; class Actinopteri; order Chaetodontiformes; family Chaetodontidae; genus Chaetodon; species Chaetodon trifascialis. The sequence goes on along the minus strand of NC_092059.1, from coordinate 27,305,562 downwards.
GGAGCAAATTCATGACATGGTCTCTCTTCACTCGCAGATTGTACTTTTGTTTGAGTACCGGCCACATCATGCGGTAGCCAAACAGCTGCCCAGGTCCACGAAGTTCCAGTCAGATGGCCCTAACTATGGCGTTGGTAGAGGAGTAATCCTTTCTGCGATATAACCCGGCTTTATTCAGTTTGCTTTTCAGAGACCTCAAGCTGATGTGAACACTGTGTAAACACGACATATTGTCCACGATTACATCGTACGTGTGCCCCTCATTACAATATCGTACACACTGCTGCAGCAAGTCTGGTCCGTCGGTCTGCTCCATGCCCTTTAAACACTCTAAAGATCGTCCACATGAAGAACAAAACCGCGTTATACCGTTCAGGCGTTGTTCACAAAATGGGCAAAACACCACCGGACCGCTGTCCATCTTGGGTCACGATGAGGTCCTCCTCCTCTCCTTCTTCTTCGGCAACCATCACTATGACCTCCAAACACAAATACAACGGCTCGGATTGGCTGCTCCGGTTATCACTTCCGGGTCATCCACGGAGTTGGTACATTCCCTTTCCATTAGATTTTGAAACTTGTAAAAGTATGATGATTGATGATTGATATGTATGATTTGTAAAAATGTTTTCAAAATGTAAAGTTGTTTAAAGCTTTGTAAAAGTGTTTTGCACTTTGTAATTTTGGTTTGCACCTCCCAGCCACCGTACTATCCCCCTCACTGCCTGCTTTTAAATCATGTCTTAAAACACATTTTTATTCTTTGGCTTTTAACTCAGTGTGAGAGTTTTATTTCTGTCTGTTTCTTGTTGTATGTTGCTTTTATGTTATGCTGCTTTTATGTTGAAAATTGTCCAGCACTTTGGTCAATGGCTGTTGTTTTAAATGTGCTTTATGAATAAATTTGATTTTATTTGAAACCAACATCTCTAGGCACAGTTTAAATCAGTGTCTTGTCTAGTGTGGACAGGAGGAATCAACTCATAGATTACCAGATGACCTGTTCTACCTCCTGAGCCACAGCTGCAGATAATTAAATGCATCCCATTACTTAAAATGTGTTTAGCATCAAGGGAAGTCAATGTTAAGAAGCACTTAATGGCATGCAGATGCACAGGCTCTTAAGTGCCGGTTTGGGAAACGTGTAAAAATTCAAGGGCACTTGTAGAAATTTTCTTAGAAAACACTCTTAAGATCAGTCATTCTCCACAGTCCCCAGGCCTTTCAACTCGAGAAATGTGAAGTTACATTAGACTTTTGAGGTTGGGTGGTGCATGCGGTCACTTTAATTGTATAAAAAGTGGTATCAGGCATATTCAAGGCATATTTCCACTGTTATCGTAAGCCATTTAATTTCTGAGACAGGGATTTAAAAAGAATTCTATATATGATAAACGCTGAACTGCATCTGTTCCAAAGTAAAAGACAACCTGCTCATGATGCAAATCAAAGGATTGTTGCATACATACCAGTGGGTCACATTATCAAGTCAAAGGCAAGAGACTTGAGAGTTCTTTGTTGTATAATTCAGTGATCCTGTTTGTGAACAAAGAGTGCCCTTTGATGTGATTGCATATCCTGCAGCAACAGGGTGAGAAGATAGGCCTTTGACTTGATTTTAATCCTGAGGATATGACTTTTTGCTTCGTTCAATGCTGTCCTGCTGGAAAGTTCCTCAATTTGGCATGGATATATTCTTTAAGTAAACGTTGAATGATAAGATAATATCAACTGCTACAATTCAAAAGTTATTCATATGAATGAGTAGATTTTTTTTGTTCTTTTTTTTTTTTACTATTGCACACATTATGACATTTTGGCATTTTGCCTTCATTTAATAGTGCAGCTGAAGGGAGACAGGAAGGGGGGAAGAAAGTGGGGGTGCCATGTTGCTTCAGGATGAAATTCAACACAGGCAACTGCAGTCAAGACAGAGCCTTAGTACATGGGGCACACACTCTACCAGGTGAACAACCAGGGCGCACCCCCTGATGAGGTTTTACAAGCTTATTTTGCAAGACAGTACCACTAAGACATCCTAAATGGTTCAGTAGAGGTGCACAGAGACATCATTATCTGTATCTGTACCATATCTGTATAGCCAACAAAATTATCTGTCTCTATGTCTGTATTTAGATATAAGACTGGAAGTGGTCGAGGTTGATACTAGAAGTCATGTTGAATTGGCAACTGCATTTTCTAACTTCATATTCACTGGCAATACAGTAGCCAAATTCCCTTTAAAGCTTCAAACAAGCATCAGGCAATTCAAGGATTATGTTTGAGTAAGTAACAATTTAATGACATTTTATTATTTTTAAATGTCATTGTTAATACCTTGTGATTGGAAAGCTTAACAAATGTATGACTGATCCAATATGGTGCTGCTGATCCAAGAAGGCGCCACAATAGTGGCAGCTAGTTACAGCAGCTCGGAACACTGTCAGTGTTTCTTTGTGCTTTTCTCGTGTTTCTTCCGTCACTAGTGTCAGTCGATGTTGCGTACTTAGGGATTTGTACAACTGTTGAGACTAGTAATTTGCTTTTTCTTCTTTTCTGGACTATTTAAAACAACATCAGGAGATCTCTTCAGCCATGGCTCCATTCTTTACACTTGGGAGCAGCTGTTAGCTCTGTGCAAGATGAACATACTCCGGTGAGGTAGGAGCTCAGGAAGATTAAAGCGAGGAAGGCTACAGGCCCTGATGGCATGAGCTCCAGACTGCTCAAGGACTGGGCAGATCAGCTCTGTGGGGTCGTTCTGCACATTGTCAACATGACCCACAGTCTGGAAAGAGTTCCAGCCCTTTGGAAAACTCCCTATGTGGTTATAGTCCCAATGATTCCAGAGAGCCCAACCACTTCAGGCTGGTAGCCTTAACTTCTCACCCGATGAAAACCTGATGGATCATACTGAACCACCTCCATTACCTTGTGAGCTGTAAGCTGGACCCCCTACATTTCACATATTGACCAGGCATTGGTGTGGAAGACGCAGTCATCTACCTGCTCCATTGATCTTTTTCCCACCTGGAGAACACTGGGAACACTGCGAGGGTCATGTTTTTTGACTTCTCCAGTGCTTTCAACACAATGCAACAATCACTGCTCAGAGGGAAGCTGGAAGGAGCTGAAGTAGAAGCAGCCATCTGGCTGTGTGGACATCACCGTCAACTACCTCACAAACAGACCACCATATGTGAGGCTTCACAACTGTGTGTCTGATGCGGGAGTCTACAGCACGGGGGCTCCACAGGGGACAGAGCTCTCCCCTTTCCTCTTCACCCTCTACACATCCAACTTCAGACACAACACTGACAGCTGTCACATCCAGAAGTTTTCAGATGATATAGCCATCGTTGAATGTGTATCACAGGGGAACTAACTGGAATACAGGGAAGTCATCACCAATTTTGTCTAATGGTGTGAACTAAACCACACATTGTCTCTTTCCTGTTTCATTCAGCTGGGACAATACCAGTCAAATTATTCTGTTGTGTTTTATGCAGGAGTAAACAGACCCAGACGCTGAAACTCAGACACGGAGGCAGGAGTATATGAAAAAGGGAAAAGACTTAATGCAGCAGATGAGTCTAGGAGATCCACACACTGGAGCTAGAGCATCTACTGAGAGTGAACAGGCAGGAAAAGAGTCCAGTTCCAGTTCACCCATAACAACAGACTGACAGGGCGTAGGCTGGAGCATGAGGGTAGGCACCTGAGCACAAAAAGACAGGAGTCAGGAAGGCAGTTAACAGACAAGGCAATTGATAGCAAAAATACTGAAATGATCTCTGGGGTCACAGTTGTTACCACGAGGATGAATAGATTGTTCGATGAATACTGGGTGGAAAGCCAATGCTTACATACTGTGGCAGCAGGTGAGTCTTGATTGCTTGATAGAGAGCAGGTGTGCTCAGGAGAGGAGGAGGCCAGAGCTAACCTGCCAGCCACACCCTGCAGTGACACATACCCACACAAAAGACAGAGAGGGGAGAGACAGACAAGAGACAGGAGACAGAGGGAAACGCAAAGACACTATAGGAAAAGGAGGTGAGAACATTTCTGCACAGTCTGCTGAATATGACATTCTCCACATAGAAGTTGGTCCGTTGTCCATCATACAGTGTGTGAGACCGTCAGTGTCCTCCCCATACACATCTCAAAGTACTTTCAACACAGTCATATCAAAACAGTCCTTCAAAGCCTCTTCAGCTTTGTTGGAGCATCTTTTCACTGTGCAAGTGACAGCTGGCACCAGCAGAAGGTGCTCCAGGTTGTGATCACATCTTCCCAACAGGGGGAGAGGGGGTGAGTTATATGCCTCCTCGGTGTCACCATAAAATAAATGCAGTATTTTATTGTCTCTGGTGTAGCATGTAACATATTGAGTGAATGTTGGCAGAGTGGAGGACAGAGAGGCATGATTAAAGTCACCAGAAAGGACATGCAGTGTTTTGTCTGTAGCCTGCTTGTATCTGAGTCTGGCTAAAGTGCAATGCAAAATACATTATCTGTATATACTGTAACTTGTGCATATCATATAACTTGAAACTCATAGTCATTTACAAACCTTGTTTTCCTGGCTCATCGAGAAAGGATGTTGCCACTGCTTCGGCTTCCACCCCTTTACCAGTAAATATCCACTTTTGTCTCACACTGACTGACTTTGTGAGATAATGGTTGGCATGGTAACCCCATCAATTGAAGAGTTGACACAAAATTATCAAGCAATATGATATGAGTGTTTCCACATTGTTTCCACATATTTTTCAGTAAACCCTCTCTGACTGGTCTTGCCTCTGTTCCATTCACTAAAGATACAAAATTACCACAGTACTGTGTTCTTTTGTGAAAAACCACTGAAAGTGGAGAATTATTAGGGGCTAAAGAAAAAAATCTTTGGGGCTCGAATGCCCAGCCCACGTGATGCCCATGTTCACTGACCACCAGTTCCGACCATGAGACGGTACCCCCTCACATCCCCAACTCCGCCAATACACATTCAACACATTCCTCCCCATTTGAAGAGAGATGCGTCTGTGTACGGCGATATGTGTGACACTCTCCCGAGGGGAGCCCCGCCGACAAAACAGGAGGGTTTGTCCAGTATGTTAGTTCTGGCTGCAGGGAGGGAGGGACAATTGCAGTTAAGAATGGGCATTTTTATCCTGGAAAAAAAACAAAAACAAAAACAAAAAAAACATAATGGCTGATACACAGAAATGTCAATCATGGAGCTGACTTTTTTTTTTTTTTTTTTTTTTTTTCAAAATTAATAAGTAATTACAATTACAATTACAATTTCAGGTAGAAGACATACATTTTCATTGTTTTTCATATTTGTGCTTTGCCTAACAACATGTTTCGATTTGGGTACAAATATAGTTCATAGGTTGTCATGAATGGCTTTGTTAATGATTAATATGGTATATTATTTACTCATGTTTAATATCATATGATGGCTTATTTTAAGAGTACTGAGACCTGTAGCTACTAATGTTGCCACAGTAATATAATCCCTCATCAGCTTCCCGCCAATAAACATTACCAGTAGTGTTTGTAGGAATTTAAGGCTAGACACTACAGACATGCACTGGTCAATTATGAGCTATTTTGCTTCCATGTCTTCTTTCAGACTAGTGGAAAGAAAACATCACAAAGTATATATTTAGGACTGTAGTATTGTTCAGATTTCAGTTTTTTCTGTACAAATTGGCATTTAATTAGATAATGCCTTACGTGCATAATTGAGCAAAATTTCAGAAAATTTGTAATCCAAGAAACAAAAATAATTGTCTTTATGTAAGTAATCAAGTGGGAAACTTTCATGGTGGTGTCTATCACTTTTTTTTCTTACCTCATTCACCTGTATTGACTTGCCTCAACGTCAAGCTACAGAAACCACTACCTGACATGAAATAGACCACAATCATCGAGTTTCAAGAGTGTATTACATGTATTAAGAGTGTATTATTGAAAAGACTCCCTGGACCATGTGTTCATTTTCTCTCCAAATAAATATGGTGAATCTGCCAAAGTGAACCCAAAGGATACCTGCCACCTGACCAAGCCCACCTTACCTGCTGGGTAAGGGGGGCAGAAACTATACATTGTTTGTTCACCCTTCCATTCATCCTTTGCTCTCCCTGCCAGCACTCCAGTATATCCTCATATCCTGATTTGTGTGCGTCTTCAGAGTTAACGTGAGTGGTCAATTCATCATTTTGATTATTTCATTTGTAGGCCTTTTGTGGTGGCTTTGCTGACATGTGCTCTGCTGCCCTAATCTCTTTGTTCCCAGACATGTGCCAGGAGCCATGTAAGAAGATTGTTTGTTGCTTGACCGTTTGACTGTTTACTTGTGGATTGTATATTCACACATAGACTTATTTGTTGTTTCTTGTTTGATTGACCACTCCATTGTTTAGTTGTAATTGTATTGTCTCTTTGTTTATCTCTTTTCTGATGTGGCACACGCAAACAAGCTGTGACAAAGATAAATAAAGAATCAAAACATCAAAAATCAAATCAAAGATAAATAAATGCCACTGCTGTTGCATCGAAACCTGCCTTCTCTCTTGCCTAATTCCATCACTCCACTCCTTGCCATTGACGTCCTCTGACTGAGACTCTGTTTGCTCACCACATGCACACTCTCCGAACCACATCACCCCTGCAGTTCCTTCAATTATTATTAATTATTGTCTTGTCATTAACTCAAATCGTGCACTTTGTAATAAGCATTTGATATTTATATTGACAACAGCTACATTTTAATCCATCCATCCATCCATTTTCTATGCCGCTTATCCCTTTCGGGGTCGCAGTCATCGGGCGGGAGGCGGGGTACACCCTGGACCGGTCGCCAGCCGATCACAGGAGCTACATTTTAATTCTAAGCAAAATAAATATGATTTTCTAAGATCACTGAGGAAGTTTTTTCATTATAACCCACCTGACCATGTTAATTGTGGAGTGATGGGTGGACACTCATGGTGGGGAACAAAGAGTAGCTAACGGAAATGACTGTTCTGTAATGAGAATTTTGTCATTTTTGTCAAGCATTCCATCGATCTCCTTTTGGAAACAGTCTCTGATGAGGACGCATCGGACCACTCCGGCTAGTGGGTAATGTAACTGTGAGCTGGGCTATGCTTGGTTTTGGCTCATGCCTTTTTCAAGCAGGAAAAACTGGTGCTCTTGTTACAAACTTTCTGGGATTACAGCTCAGCAGTACAATAAAGCAGGTTCCTAAAAACAGTTGAGAAGAGGAATAGCCAACGCACTCACGCAAATCTTCACAAATCTTCACATTTTTCAAACCCCGGCCACAGTGGACAGGATGCAGCTTCAGTTCATTGGCCTGCATGCCAAGAATCTTGCTTTACATTTGATCAGCACTACCTAGTTCAACACTTCGGGAGCCTTATCTTGCGCTGGACAAACTCATTTGCATAAAGTTGAGGTTAAGTCATGTTTATGCAAATGCAGACATGCTGAATGGTCCATTAGCATGCTGTGGTGTATTCATCATGAATTGTGAAGCTTGGTCTCCTGCTCTCTATAGAAAATGAATGGAATTTGAAAACTTGGCACACATCATCACATCTACTCTGTCATCTCCATTCGTCTCTCCTGACAGGTGACTTGCTGTGAATCCCAGAGAAAGACAATTCAAAGAGGAAACTCTCACCATTACCCTCTAAATGTCACAGTATGTTTTTCTGTCTTGATATTGAACGTATTTTGCTGTTGTAACTAACGCTTTCCTTCTAAATTCTTTGTGGTGCAGTAATGAGATTAATCATGAAGCTGCGTTAACACCCCTTGTACAGTGGGTTTGGTTTTGGCTTCTGGACACTGCAGAATATTTTTGACGATTTTTGAATTCACATTTCTTGTGAATTGGACCAATATAAATTGACATTCTGGGACATCACAGTGGCCCAGAGGTCTAAGACAACAGGAAACCATGAATTGTAACAATGTAACAAATCAGGACACAATCAGGAATAAAATGTCCAAAAACAAAACAAAACAAAACAAAAAAAAGTTGTTTTGACAAATTTGATTGTAATCAAAATCTGAATTTTGATGTGTTGCTGTCTTTATTCAAAGAGAATATCTAATTTTGTGAACATATAACTCTCCTGTCCTAGAATATAATCAGACCCCCATGTTTTCAAATGTAATTTCCAGGGGGAAAAAAAAGCATAATCTTGTGTTCAGGCCAATAAGGTACATTATTTTAATTGCTGCTGTAATTCATATTTCTTGTATTAGTGAATGTTTTGTGTAAGTGAAAGCGGTTGTTCATCGTGAGGAATCCACATCAAATTATCATCCAACATCACAGTTTCCCTCACAGTTTCATAGGTTCTTTCGCCAACTTTTCTGTTTTGATTCACTGCCCACTCTCATCAGTGTTGCTTTCAGCAATTGCGCCTGTCCAGCACCAAAGGGCAGACAAAGGTGGCAATAGTGGGTGAATGTATTGGATCATTTAGCAGCTAAAGAGCCAGATATTTCCCTCAGGAGTTGGTAGAGATCATACCAAGGCAAAAAGAGGAGTAAATATTGGACTTACATTTGCCAGGTGAACACATACACAGCTTCAAAATAATGCTAATATTGCTTTGTGTCTACTGGATGTGTAATAAGCAACTATTTGCTGAGGTGGTAATATGTCACTTTTGACATCACAGCTTATTGTGTTTCCCCCAGGTGGGTTTACAGATGTAATAGTGTTTGATGGGAGCCACTTTCCAAAGAGGAAACTTTCTCTAACTCAAGCAGGAGAGAGATTTTGATGGATGGGGATGGATAAGTAACCACAATCCTGAGACTGTACTAAATGTGCATTTTGTATATAGTGTTGTAAGATCTGAACGCAGGGGCTAAGCTATGTCTTCTGACCATATTCCTTCAAAGCTCAATATGTAGGAGATGTTCAGGTGCAAGAGCCGACAGACACACAGAGACAGGAATGACACTTGAGATATTTAATCTCAAATGTAAAATGAAAACATGAGAACGGGAATAGCTGATTCAGGAGCTGGAGCTGGTAGGAAGCTAGCTGGAGCTACAGAGAATGTGGCTGACGGCTAACTGTGTGGGAGGAAAGCTCAGTACAGGAAGGCTGAAGGCTCACCCACCTGAACCTCTATTGTCTTTTACTGGTTTCTGTTTTTAATTTTCCTTTAATTGTATTTTATTTTTATTTTTCTATTCTCTTCTACTCTCTTTCTTTCTTTCTTTCTTTGAAATGTGTGATTTCAATGTATTTTTATGCTTCTGTAAAGCACTTTGAATTGCCTAGTGTATGAATTGTGCTATACAAATAAATTTGCCTTGCCTTGCCTTGAGCCGAATCGACCTCAGTGCTAGCATGGATGCTAGGTGGTTAACATGCTGGAGACTAGCATACTAAAGCCAAGCTGCCTGAAAGCTTGTAGCCTGGAGGTTAGCGGGCCAGAATGAAGGCTAGAGGCTAGCATGCTTGAAGCTTGCTTGCTGAAGTCTAGCAGGTTGAATGCATGGAACCCGGGAGACACAGGGAAGAGAGAAACACAAAAGAAAAAAACTGGGGCATGGCTGTAGCCATGACAAGAAGTATGAAAGGAAATGAAAGTAAATACATTACAAAACCACATACAAACATGTGCAATGCTGCTACAAAATGCCACATGAAAATGACCACTGGAGAATGTTGCACTTTGGGCAGTGTAAAGAAAAGATACTGTATACAGTATTGTATTAATGCTCCACATTGTTGTAAGCTAAATGGTTTACTCTGAATAGATCTAGTCTTCACTTGGGCCAAGGTGTCAAACCAGTATCCTGTTGGTCAAAGAATTAACCTTAAACCATTCAATTCTTCTTCCATTTCAGTTACTTTTGATCACTACCCAAAATACAAACACACAAGCACAACTATAAACCTTTATTAATGTGGATGCTAAGTCCTTCAGTCTTCATGTGTTTATGCATCTAACTGCAACCTGACTGCTTTTATGCCATTTCAGCTTTTGAATTTTTTCCATTTCTGATTAAAAACTTTTTGAAGGTAATATCCAACCCTCTTGGCGGAGAAGTACATTGATATTGAGCATTCTGCAAGACCCCATACCATGTTCAATCACAATGAAATGAATAACTACAGTATGGTTATGGTTGGGGAAAAATTGTGCCGGCAAATAAATTGTGGGTTGAGCATGGTTGGGGTTAGGCAAGAACCATTCAAAATTGTCCGATATGGACATAATTGTTACAGGTAGCATACAGTACAACATACAACATACAGTACAGAGGTTGTTTTGAACTTGATATTGAGATGCATATCATCTTATCTACAATGAAATGATTTACAGAGAGAAATCAACAGAAAGTGGAGTAAATAACCAGTCCACCGCAAGCCTCCAGAAGAGCTCTTTTCTTCCTTTGATTTGACACTTTCTGTCATGAACAGAAATGTCTCTACAACCAATACTGTATTAGCCATTTATAAGTAGTGCAGCTGTATGCTTATATAAGTGACAAATTATTGACAACCCAGGCTGCAGTGTCACACAGATACCACATAATTAGTATGCAGGCAATGTCCTGGCCTCGAGTGTCTGCTCTCAACACTTTACCCAAGGGACAATGCTGGGTTGCCCTGACATGACAGACACCTTGTGATTTGGAGAAGTCATGGAGATCATAGCCTTGCTGTCAGAAAGGAGGGAGAAAGGACAAAGAAAGACAGGAATGGAGAGGGATGAAGAAAAGAGGCACAAAAACAGACAGATTTGCTTCCATGGAAAGTAGATAGAAGGTGTCAGGAATTCAGCATTCTGCTCCATCTCGAAGAGATTTTAGACAAGGAAAACGGGAAAGGAAACAAAATGTGAGGAGAAGTAAGAGTAAAATTGAGGAGGGAGAAAATGGGAATCAACAGAAAAAGAACAAAGACAAGAAAGTTCCCTGAAGCCTCTACTGTAGATACAGAGGAACTGACTGAGGCAGAGAGCAAAAGAAGAAACAGACCAAGAGATTAAGTAAGAAGCATCTAACCACCTTTCTTGGTTGTTACTCTTCTGAGACAAGGAGCAACCATTTTCAGAGACATCAAAGCCTGTAATTATTCTCCTGCTCTGTTTGGCCGCAGCTCAACAGGATGAGATGCTTTCTCTAATCTCAGAAAATCAGCCGTTAACCATGGGTGCCAGACACTGTTAGCATATATCACTGATTGAAGTTCTTTTTTTTTGTTTGTTTCTTGCTACTCATGAACCTCCTCTGAAGCAGAGCCATGTGAGTCGATCAGAACCATCTATTAAGCTTCATGTGTGTGTGTGTGTGTGTGTGTGTGTGTGGGTGTCTGTGTGTGTGTGTGTGTGTGTGTGTGTGTGTGTGTGTGTGTGTGTGTGTGTGTGTGTGTGTGTGTGTGTGGCCATGCAGTCCTTAATCTGTTTATACAGTAGTCACATGATGGGGACTCACCTTCCTTATATGGACAAAATGCAAGTCCCCTTAATGTAAATCATTAAATTTTAGTCTATGTTTGTCTCTTAGTCTATTTTAAGTCTATGTAATGTCCACTGGAAAGTTACACAGCATTGGTTCTATGATATAAAATGTATGACCCTAAATTTGTGACTTCAAAATGCATGCAAGTAAGCAACATGCTCACAGTGCTAACTTGCTAGCACTAAGCAGGCATAATGGTTAACATGTTCACCTTCTTAGTTTAGCATTTTAACATGCTAACATTTGCTAATCTGCAAGGACTTACTTGGCTTCATGGACTGCCATGTCTTCATGGACTGGATTCTTATATATTAACCCTGGAATACAATGCAGTGAGCGGAAACTTTGTTTGTCTACAATCTCAAAATCATTGAACTTTGAGCAAAACAACAGAACTAACAAGATTTCTATCACATTTTCTCTTTGAACAAACTTTTGTGTATTTCACAACTTTTCAAAATAGTGAAGATGCAGGCCAAACGGCTAAACATTCACCTGAAACTGTAAATTCTCTGTGGAGTCATCAATGCGAGCCACCCCTTTCACATTGTCATATTGTTTTCGGAGTGATTATAGCCACTTTAAACACAAAGTAGAAAAGAAGCTTGGGAGTGTTCATTGAACTTCCTTTTCCTGTTTTTGTCTTTCATTTATCTACTGTGTCCCACCTTGCTGTCCTGCTGCTGTTGGATCAGGTGGTGGTCAAAGCCTGTTTACTTTGACTCCCAAGGAAGTTTCAGGGTCAGCCATTAATATGCCTAAAAGTGGTTTAGCCCCGGGTGAAAAATATTGAAGTGAGATGCAACAAAAGCTGGAGAGATAAGTCAGAGCCAAGGACAAACAGATTGGCTCCCTATACAGATGCCAGAGCAGGAGCCTATTAGATTATCTGTAAACGTGAATTCTCCCTCCGATGTTTGACGGGGCTGAAAACAGATCCATATTTTGCTGGAGGGAACCACGATGCCCACAAAAACTATTAAAAGGTCTTTAAAAGACGGAAACTTAATTATTTGGTGCCACTGCCAGATCCAATGAGGCACACATATACATGCACTCTCTCACTCTGTCTTTCTCACTAACACACACACACACACACACACACACACACACACACACACACACACACACACACACACACACACACACACACACACACACACACACACACACAGGTAAGGGAAGTAAAATGATGCTATTAAGTAGAGAAACAATTTGTTCTCCCCAAAATTTACACCAATAGATTTGCCATTTGTGTGTGTCTGTGTGTGTGTTTGTGTATGATTTTTAGGAGGGAACTGTATGATGATGCAAGTTCAGTGCAGTCTGAGGGTAATGTGGTTGGGGTTGGCTTCAAAGTTATGCATTCTTTATTTATGAATGTTTTTGGCAAATATACAGTATATTGTAAATATGTCTACAATACAATACTGTAGAGTATACACAATACTTTTCTGACACAGTATGCTAAGGTAGCTATGCTTTTTTATTTACATTAGCCATCTCATTAAGTTTAAACAGATTAAATATTCACAAAGAAGCCTCATTATCCTGAGCTGCAGTGATAGAATAAGAGAGGAGAAGTTTGCAGTAAGTAAGAGATATTCAGTTTAATTGGATAGAATATAAGTGGAATATGGAGAACTGCTGTATAATTATGAATAGACTTTGAGTATGATCTGAACTATGATCACTCTGTCTTTCAGAAGACAAAGCCTGAGTGGACAAACAGCTTTGCAAAAACCATTGTCTCCATCTCTGACATTACTTTATGTGTACACATACGTAATATTGTGGTTATGTAAGAGGTAATACATGACGGGGGAGGGGGAGAAAAAAGTGATAAACAGCAGTGTGCTATTACAGTGTGATTTGTTTGTATTATTTCACAGTGTGATGATAATTGTAATAGCAGTACCAGGGAAGGGTTATAATGAAAACAACAACAATGGAAGCAATATATATTCATGAAACGTCTGTGGTGTAACTGGTTGATCAGGTGCTTCAGCCTGGTCCTCTGTTAATGTGGACAGGTCTGCAGTATATCATGAAGGAAGTCCTTTCTGTCATTGTTTTCTAGTGAGACAAGGGCTTCTCACACTGAGTGTTTGAGCTGGGATAATCTCTTTTTTTTTTGGTCTTGAGTTCAAAATTGGTTTGTGAGAAATTTCCCTGATTTATTATTATACTCAAAGCAGTCATGTCTTGATTGCTGGACTAAGCAAGTTTTTTGTTTGTTTCTGTTTTGTTTTTCATATTCATATAAGACATATGTGTTAAGGACTTATTCTGTGGGTTTTTCTGCATAACTATGCATATGAGATTATTTTCGGATTACCTGGATTACTGCTTTTATTACAAATACAAAATTTATGTCTGTCCCAGGATTTTATCAATATTAAAACTTTATTTCCAGGGTTTGGATTGGGACTTACTCTGGCTGTAAGTGAGCCAGCTTTGTGATACCTAAAAACCCTAAAACAGCTGATGCTACCTCATCCCACTAAACTGAAGTAAATGTTATGTACAAATCAACACATTTCATATTTTTGGTCTTTTCCTGTATAATATTCTGTATTAATTGGAATTTGTGTTGCTTTGGAAAATTCATTTGCAATTTGGGCAATGTAATCTACCACATCCAGAAAATGAATATTATGTGATTATTTTACCTGAGTAGAGGGACAAGTGTCAAAGGAAAGACTGAGCTGTGCTCAGACAAGATTAGTTTTTCAGAAGCAGATAATAATTATCATCATGAGAACATGTTAGCATTGCTCTTGACTGACTTCACCCATTGATTTTCCTGGGCTTAAAATTCATAGGCAGGTGTCATTGTCATGCGTAAAATGCAGGATGCATGCTTCACCTCCATTCTGGTGAGTAATTAAATCATACATCCGGGTGTGTGACAGATTGTTATAACGGAGTGCCCGGTTGATGAAAGCATATTTGGATTTGGGGGATGGACTTTTCTCATTGTTGAAACATGAAAACATACTGGCAGGCAGGATGGGGATTAGGATTATGGAATAGTTATAAAACACTGAATGAGAGAGAGACTAATCCAGTCTGATGAGGACTAAAGACTGGGAAGTCGAATCAAACCAACAAGGTTATAACCTTGAAGAAGTGCAATCCACAGAGTTTCCTGGTGTTATTTATTTATTTATTTATTTATTGCAGTCTGCAATAATGAATTAGAACCTGAGGAGAGAACAAAGATCAAATAGCTGCCTGGCATCACTTTTGTCATGCGTCATTAAATACAATGTACTCCAATTTTATGCATGTGCTGTTTTTGCTTGGTTATCAATTATATTACATTTATATTACATTTTATTTTACAATTATATTATAATCTGGATGTTCTATTATTATAATCAACTACTCTTCATAATAGCTTTTTTAGTATATCGAAAAGAACTCAAAATAAATATGTTGTTACCGTTATTATGCACAACACTGTTTGAAAAATTTCAAGAGGTCATAATGACTTTAATGCTGTTGTGGTTTTTGCATGAACAGATCATTTTTTCAAAAATAAATGCAATTTTAAAAAAATGCAGATCAAGTCACATATTAATATATGTGAGCACATCTTTGAGATCGCTTTGACAACTCTCTCATCAGTGCAGTTTGTCAGTACACGTACAGTACAGGCCTGTATTTCATTTGAGGATACCGCCATTGCCTCCCAGAGCTGCTGTTTTGAGGAATACTGCCGCCCACCCTCATCTTCATTTTCAGCATGCTTCACAGCTGCTCAATAGGACAGAGGTCAGGGGATGATGGTGGTCATTTTTTCTCCCTTTATGCCTATATCAACCAAGGAGTCAAAGGTGTTTTTTGCAGCATAACGATAACTATTTTTGTGTGCATTGACATATATTTGTGTGGAGAGAGCAATTTATATACAAAGAACAGGTTCTGTATCCTCCTGTGTGAATTCAATATTGAGACCCATTTGTTTCCATACTAACTAGCCACCTATACTACATATATAACTTAGCACCAGCAAATTGATCTAGCAGCAGAGCGATTTTGGAACAGGCGTGACAGTTTACAGATATATTCACTTGTTATATCAAGGTTAGATTTAAACTTTTTGCTGATTTAGTAAGTTTATTTCGTTTTGAATTGTGTAGGTTTCTCTTAGCAATTAAGGATGAGCTGAATATCCATTTGAAAGCAGTACCCATTATGAATGGAGTGTTTTTGTCCATGAATACAGATATCGGATGGAAAGTTTGACTATCTTGAAGTGTATTTGTGTTGGCTGTCAAAGAAAACTGTGGCGCACATTTGCATCATGTGGGACTCGTCCACAGAACGAGCATCCGTGGAACTTGTTAGTTTAAAAATGCATGTCTGTGCAGATTTAGCATAATACATACATGCTTTCATAACACCACAACACAAACATGGTCATGAATATTTTGTGTGTGCTGACTATTTGTGATGCTTTTGTCATGCTGAAATTTTGAGATTGAGAATTGTGAACAACAATTTCTCTCGTTCTCTGAAGAAATAAATACTGGTTTGGAGATGAATTGATAGGTTACTTGATGCAAGAGATTGAATCAGTTTGTGTTAACACAATAAAAATGAAATGTTGCTTTTAACAGTAGATCATTACTTTCTTGTATTTTACAGGAAACTGGCTGAGAAAACTCAAAACCAACAGACAGTTGTACTTCTATTAAAGAGTCACCCCTACGACAGACATCCACCGCTGTGAAAGGATAGCCTGGAAAGTACACAACCCCTGAGAGGGTTGGGAAGTTGGAACCAAATGATGAACCAAAGTGTTTCATCTTTGGCATTTTTAGTAGAGACTTGCATGATTTATTTAAATGTGTCTTGGCATAGGTCACTGTGTACGCACAGCCATACAGAAGATTGCAAAAAATGAGATCCCCAAAAGACCCTTTCAGATGAAAAGCATTCAAAGAGGCGTCACCTTGGTCAGCCGAGTGACCCAGATGAATTCAAGTGACTTGAGAATCTTGCTAGATTACTCCTCAGAAGGCAGTAGCACCCCACCCTCTGGCAGTAATGAAAGAGGTGACTTCCAACTTTGCATTTCCAAATTTACCCTTTTGTGTGTTCATATTTCTGTTACACTTATGATGCTCACAGGTCCAATAAACCCACATTTTAAACATTTCATTTTCCTTGCACTTGTAACATAAGAGGAACAAAGTGCCAATGGGGCATGAGGCCCGAAGCAGTAAAACGCACTGGTTCATCAGACTGCCACCTGGTGGTATAGGAGATGTGTGGAGATAGATTTCTATCAAAAATAAAAATAAACAAAACAAACAATTTTTTATACTATCATGGTCAGAACTCTCAATTTATGTTTCTTAAATCATCATTTGAATTAATGCAAAGAGTATATTCACAGATGTAAATTTTGATTTACAAATCAAAAGCTTTGCTTGCGAACTGGAAAAATCTACATTTGTAAGTCGAAGGATGGGCTTGATAACACTGTTTAATTTTGAGACAAATATTCAGCTGTTTTTCCCTGTGTGGATTTACACATAGAGCTCCTTCTTCTTCTTTGGTGCTACCTAATTCTCTGTGTGCATTCGGCTCATCAGCAGCACTTTTAGAACTAGTGGCCAAAATTGCACATACGTGCTGGCTGTATGGTTTCTGCTGACGCTGTCCAAAGTCTGCCATGGGGACATCAAGGAGCAGTCGCATTGAAGCGCTTCACAGTTGTCAAACCTGAATATGAGTGAATTATGGTGCATTGTAACAACACAATATAAAGCTTTACAATATATTGGTGAAATACTCGCGGCTTTTGCCACCTTGTATCCTGAGACCCACTGAAATAAAGTCCTGAACACAAACAACACCCTGGTGTAAAACAACATGAACGGTTTAACTGAAGTTTGACTTCACTGCTGATATTCCCTGTGTAAGTTACTACAATGTTTATTCATGTATATTCTTTTGAATCTAGTTTGTACCAAGGATTATGGGGAATGACAATGTTGATTGATGTCTGTTCAAAACACCGCAAATGTCAATAAATCATCCAAATGTTGATCATACACTTGTTTATGTTCACCTCAAGCGCAGTGTTGAGATTGCTGGTAGCTCTGGCAAAGTGCACCTCCAGATGAACAAAAATGATGCCAACATGGAAGTGCCAAACACTGCAGTTCCTCGAATGGCCACTTGAGGCTGACTCGTCACTCCCCATAGACCCCCATATTAAAATGCCTAACTTTACAGCAGAAATAAAAGCTTATGTCCTCGTTCATGACAACTGGACAGGTGTGAATGTTTATATAACTTACTAGTTTAAATTACATTATGGCTTAAAGTTATGCATAATTGTGGTCATGTCAGCTTTGAGTGACAACTAGCTTTTAGGTTTCAGCAACCAGGCTTCATTCAGCCCGCCTTGGCTCTACCCTTGCTCCACCTGCTCCGCCATTTTTGGATTAGCTGGGAGTTTGGTGGAGTCAGGCCCCGTTAGGATGCCAATAACTGGAGCCACTGTCACTGAGCTTCACTATGGCTCTCCAGGAACCTGTGGGTTATGACACTGATACTACAACCATATTTAATACAGTTTATGCTTTATACCATAAGACCGACTATTATGTCCTACACCTCACATACACTTTGCTTTCAGTCATACAAATGGAGGTCCTCTTAGACACAATCCATGAGCATGACAACATCTTACAAGAAAGCCACAGTCGAATAGAAAGCCTTTGGCCAATAAAGGCAATGTTCATATGTGGACTTTAGGGCTCTTTCTCTCTCTCTCTCTCTCTCTCTCTCTCTCTCTCTCTCTCTCTCTCTCAGTCGCTTGCTCGCTCACTCACTCACTTGGTTGGAATTCAGCCAATTTAGTGCAGCATTAATGTCAGCCAAAAACCTCTAATTTGAATGTTACAATAATAAGCACTTTGTAGGGATGAGGGGCACACTGGCCAGATGTTAGGTTCCAACCCATTTATTCCACCTCATAGCCACAGAAAACCCACAATGTTACACCTAATTGGCATGTTCTGCTGTGGTATGTGCTATGTCATTATGTTACTACCATTCCATACACGCTGTGAGCCAAAATGAGTTGAAAAACACATGTTGCGCAAACAGTGCAAAATTGGATTCAGTCTATGCAAATGTCGTGAACAGAACTTAAAAACACTCATTGCAAAGTGAGACCTCTGTCCATGGGCCTGTTGTTGCCAGTGAGAGAGGATGATTGATTGGAGAGCGGGAGACAGAGGGAGTGGTGATGCACTGCTGTGAAGAAGTCACCATGGAAAGCACTGTTTCTTGTTTTTTTTCAGAACTTTATGTTTACACTGCTTTCCTCAGAGCTAAAGAAATTAAAGGAAAACATTTGTTGGTTCAATGCAAGATTTCTTTTCTTTTTTCCAGTCTTGTTTGAAGTGGATGATAGAATAGTATATCTTACAATAAGTTAAATGCACTTGAATTGAAATGAAGAAGATGTCACAACTGTGGAGCTGTGGCGTATGACATAAAAAGCACTTCAACAAATGTGGTTATTTCCAGCAAATTTCAAGTCATATTTTCACTTGTTGCTTGAATGTTATTTCAAGTTGCCAATGGTCCTAAATCTAGAACAGTTTTTCTATTACAGATCTTAGAGTAAATTAAAGCACACTAAATACACTTCAAACACTTCCTAATACAAGTAAAACATAACTGAAAATGAGTTTGCCATGATAATTTGAAGATATACAGTATTTTATGTTGGAAAGCCCAGATATCTCATCTTATTTCAAGACAGTTTAGCAAGCAAAATTCACTTGCTTTATTGGCAAATTATTTCACTTATTACAAGCAAAACATTATTATTGTTGTTGTTGTTGTTGTTGTTGTTGTTGTTGGGCAGTTGCCCACTTGTCAGTAAATGTCCAAATTAATATTACTTAGACATAAAATATGAATTTACAGCATGCTCTCCTTTTTTAAGTTTTATATGCATGTGCAATTCCTTCAAAGAGCAAAATACAAATCCTATCCCTCTTGTTTTTCTTATTGTGTGTGAGTCCAGCTGTAGTTGTAATTGATTGTACGCAGTTGTACTGAGTAAATATGTTGTTGTTGTGTTATGTTTAGTGTGTGACAGAGACTAAAGAGCTACATGTTTTAAATTGTGCTCTCTTGCTCCTCCACATCCACACATACAAGCTCCATCAGTTAGTCATTATCCTTGGCATATATTGACATCCTGTTGGTCAAGCTATAATGGGGCTTAGCTGTGCATTCCACTTTTCTGCTGAGTACATCAAGGACAGGACATGTTGAATATTATATGACACAAATCAATAGCAGTGCGAGGAGGCGATGTGTTGAATGAGAGAGGGCTGGGGTGTGGGGTAGTTCTGTACTTCTCTTCATGATCAACTTCACCATTAACTGTGCAGGGATTTCAATATCTGGGACCACAACTATAAAAAATAATGTATTACGTTTGTTGGAAAGGTTTAGTGTACGACACATATGATCAGTGCTAAGAGCCTGCAAACATTGAAAGAATGTGTGATGCACTGACAAGGTTACACTGTGAACTGCACATAGACTGGAGGTATTTGTTTCAGTTTGGATTAAATCAACTTCTTCAAATCAAATATGAGGGGGGGAAACACTTGCTGACAACATTCATTTGGGGTTTTTGGACACCTGATGAGTGTAAGTCCAATATTCACTCTTCTTTAAGTGTTGTTCTGGTCTCCATCAACTGCTGAGAGAAATATGTGGCTACTTTGGCTGCTAAATGTGGCATATATTCGCAAGCTAGTTGCTGTCTGTGTCTGCCATTTGTTCGTGGCGGGTCAGGTATACACTGAGAAAAGCTCTAAAAAGAGCTTTTCACTGAACTCACAGTGACCAAACATCACACTTTCAGAGAAGTGACTGCAGAGGCACTTGTTAGGATCTTTTCACAGCAGAGGCTTAGCCCAGAAACCTTCAGATTTTCACCTGATAATTGCACCATTTTCAAGTTATTTCAGAGTTAAATGAATAGAAGATGTGAGACACCGTGCTCTGCCGAAAGGTTTTGGCCTGGTTCGTAGAACGCAAAAATAAACAAAATGAGTGCAATTTGAGTTCTCATTCAACTTCATTGTTGTTTTCATTTTCAGCAGCAGGAGTAAAACCCAAAGAAATAATAAGAGCCTTCACATTGATTAAGCAGTCGTACGCTAGATTGCATGTTGCCATTGTATTGCTTTGTTCAGTTTTGAAAACTGGCCAACCCTGGTCTTATATCTTCTGCCGCTGTGGTTTGACAAGGGCTCTTTTTGCACGGTGGCAAATTGTGCAAACTCTGTGACTTATCTGTCTATCTGATCCTCTCCTCTTCTTCACCTCTCCAGTCACTGGACATTGCTGTCTCATCTGTCTGTCACACTCCCTCCTGCTCATACTGTAACAAGGATGCAATCAGCAACCCAATTATTCAAACACACCAACCAATATCAGATTATACTAAGGCAAACCATTAATGTGCTTTTGCAACCCATAGGGGCTAAATAGTCATGAATGCTCATTATCCCTTATGAGCTGAAAGTCACACAGCACAGTAACACCACCGGATGCTAGTTAAAGGCCAATATTTAGTGCAGCAACAGCTATACATCAATCAGCACTCATTGCTATTTAGTACTTACTGCATTGTAATCAGTGGATTCTGGGCTCCCTCCATCTGATAACATTTATCTTCACAGCCTCATCCCTTCCCCTGTGTTGTTGCTCTTCCAAGCTCTCTCTCTCTCTTTCTCTCTCTGTTGATTTGCATAGGTGTAATTACATGTGTGACAATTACAAAGTGTGCGTTGGAAATACCTGTTGTCATAAAGGGTGTGCCTTGTGACAAAAATGTTTGAGAGCCATTTAGCTAGATTAGCTAGCAACAGATGCCTCCAATGACAAGCCCTGCAACTGGTGTGGTCTCTCTCTCTCTCTTCCTCTCTCTCATGCTCACACAAATATACATCTGTTGCTTGAATGATACACAGAGGACCAGAAACGTCCTTGCATATTTGATTGATATCATATTGTTTTTGAGTGCTTTTCTGCATGATTGAAATGACAGATGGATAGATCTGGAGCTATTTGTTTTATTATTGGATAAGATAGGATAATCCTTTATTAATGCCACAGTGGGAACATTTGCAGTGTTGCAGCAGCAAATGTTAGGCAGGGCTCGGTTTCCTCCTCTCCCTCTGTGTTCCCTGTGTTTCCCTGCCCCCCTTGTGGTCTTGTCTGTCTGTTCAGGTCCGTGTTGTGGCCTCCACCTGCCGGCCAGCTCCTCCAGCCCTGCCTCCTCTCACACCTGCAAGTCATCACCTCATCAAACGGCTTCATCAGCTGCTGTACTGTATTTAACCCTGGCTCAGTCCACCAGTATTCGTCGGATCGTCTGCTTCTCTCAGTGGTACACCTGCTAGTTCCTCTACCGGTTTTGACCTTCTGTGTTTTTGCTCGTGCTGACTCTGACTCTTTTCTTTTTCAGAAGCTTCCACCAGTCGGAAGCCCTCAGCCCAGCCCTGCCTTGCAGTTGTTCATGACCTGCTAAGAGCGTTTTATGCTCTCTCCTTTTGTTACCATTTTTTTGGACGCCCTTTATTAAATAAGTCTTTTGTTCGTGCAAACTGCCTGTTCTCCTGAGCCCTCTCTGAGTTCATCACTGTGGGTTGGCTCCTTCTGGCCTGAGTGTGTCCCACACACTTAACAGCAAAGGAGATAGCACAATAGTAAGAAGCATCTGTAAAAAAATAAATAAAAACAATTTTTAAAAAGCAACATATGGTTCATGGTTGAAGTCACATTATTGCACACAGGACGTAAATGATATTGCACTTTGTCACATTTTTGTGTGGTATACTGCGAGCAGTGTAGGTTGTAAAGTCTGACAGCAGCTGAAGGAAGGACCTGCAGCATCTTTCCTTCACACACTGTGGGTGAAGCAGCCTGTCACTGAAGGGGCAGCAGTGCTGTCCTGCATTAAAGTGGGACATGTTCACCTTTGGGTCAAGGGGGCATCCCAGGACAGAGCTGTCCTTCTGAACCATTTCTTCCTGTCAGCAGTTGAAATGCTGCTACTCCAGCAGACCACTCATAGAAGATGGCTGGCGCCCCCACAGAGTCAGAAAAGGTCCTCAAGAGTACACGCCAAAAGACCTGTCTACAGCAAATACACCAGATATTCTCTTTAAAAAAAATTTAAAAAGAGGGACAGAGCGACAGACAGACAGACAGACAGACAGACAGACAGACAGACAGGCAGGCAGGCAGGCAGGCAGGCAGGCAGGCAGGCAGGCAGGCAGGCAGGCAGGCAGGCAGACAGACAGACAGACAGACAGACAGACAGACAGACAGACAGGCAGGAAGGCAGGAAGGCAGGCAGGCCGTTCATAAAACCTTTGTGGCTGCAGCTTCAGGTGACCTGGCCTAATGATGACATGAGTGACAGTGAACCAAAACAGTGAATAGAAGAAAGCTGTAAAGCTCTTTAAAACAGGGGATCTGTAGAGTTGGGTGATGAGTGTCACTAAGAGCAACTCCTTTTACATTACACATTGTCATTTGAGCCTTGGTTAGTATAAAATACTTAGTAGACACTGCTTACTTTAACAAGGACACCCTCAAATTTGAGTAATGTAACTGTTATGGAAAACACTCACTTGAAATTTGCATGGTGAACCATTTATCTTTGCTTCTGAGATGATGCAAATGATTCTTCAGTTGGCCCAGCAAAGGTCTAAGTTACTGTTGCTGCAGCTGTCAATTGACATGACACTTGTTACTGGCTGATTTGATCAGCTATAGCTATAGTTGTAGTTATTATTAACTCTATGAGTTAGTTGAAAAATATGTCGCCAGCTGACAATCAGTGTCGTGTAAGGCAATAAGAGGACTGAATAAGCACGTTACATGTGAAAATATTCTTAGCAATATGTGCAACATTCATTTGTAAGAGTGCAGCCCAAAGACATTTCTTCATCAAAAAATATTTCAACCAGTCAGCAACTCACTTGTTAAAATGACCCAAGTTTATTGTACACAATACAGCATTGGCTACCTGAATGCCTCAGGTTAGCAGACTGTATGAATGGACCCAGCAGAGTCTTTAGCCTTTGTGTCGACGTGAGAAGTTTAACCTGCTCATTCTATATCAACTTTTAAATCATCTCTTCAAGCTTATTTTTTTTAACTTGCTTTATGTGATGACCTTTTATTATTTATTGTTGACCTATGCAGATTATGGCTTTCTTCATCCCTCTTGCCTTCCTTTGATCCTTCTTAACTTTAATTTCTTTGCTTTTGCTGTCTGCTGATTTAGTTTTTCAGGCATTTGTAAAGCACTGTTAATCTGTTTACTGAGAAGCACTACATTGAATTGAAAATGATTTTTACCTGGTTCTAACTGATGTAGACTAATAAAGACCAATGCAACTATTCCTATTTCAAGCCCGCCAATATTTTGTGGATAGCCCATTTTTATGGCAAGTATTAAATGTTTCTTTTTACTGGAAAAAGCTTGAAATATTGCACTGGTTTTTCCTTTGTTTTGCGAATAAGAACAATGTAAGCAAAGCAGGGGTATTTTTATTCACATATCTGGTTTGCTGCAGTTGGTCACTCTTGGCGGCAGCAGTGGTGGAATGTGACAAAGTACATTTACTAAGTACTGTCCTTAGGTACAGTTTTGAGGTATTTAAATATCTCCATTCTCGGAAAATACTGTACTTTTAACTCGACTACATTTATATCTCAGTTACTAGTTACTTTGGTGATTTAAATTATGGATCCAAAATTTAAATCAGTTCATAAATTGACATATTACTATAGATTAAGCTACCTGGTGACACATAAAATAATTAAATTAGCTCCACCTTGACCAGCTGCAACATTAAAGAGGTGTACACATAAATGCATCACTGATTATACTCCAGTAATATCATATATATGACTTATACTTTTGGTTTTTGAATTAATCATTTTGAATGCAGGTCTTTCACTCAAGTGATACAAGTATATATATATATATATATATATATAGAGAGAGAGAGAGAGAGAGAGAGAGAGAGAGAGAGAGAGAGAGAGAGAGAGAGAGAGAGAGAGAGAGAGATAGTTCTTCTTATACTGCTTCCACCACTGGTTAGCAGGCACATGGGAGATATGGCTTATTCTTGAAGAAGATTCACTGTGGTTGAACTTTAACAAACCGGAGTTGCAGCTGACAAAGGTCAAAGAAAAAAAAAAATTGCAAGACCGAGAGGGAGAAATTTGTGTGGAATAGAGCCTCAGAAATGGTGACAAAGACTGAGTGGAAACCATGTTTATGCTTTAAGGAGTTCTTTGGCAACAAGATGATCGTTTCCCTACATGACCAGAGGAACTTATTTGCACTGTACAATGGGAAGCATGACCACACTGTGTCTCCACATGAAATGAGAGCCTTCTTGGCAGTGCATTCATATTGAAAAGCCCGCAGGAATACTATGTCTCTCCGGTCTGAACTATGTCAATATTGGACCAAGAAATCCTAAAATGCCACTGTGAACATGAATGGGTTTACTAATTGTTTTGAACAAAGCACGTGTTTGAAAAGCACCATCCACAGCTGTAGGATATTTTTCATTCAGTTAAAAGTTGTGTGTTTGCCGGTGGCCACTGGACATTTATACCAGAGCTGTATTGGGAAAAGATTCAGGTGCCACTATTGGAGAGGCGCTGTCTCAGCTTCTTTCAGATGCCATGTGATGTACAGTAGTGGAGGTGGGACAGCTCTGCCCGAGGACGGGTGTGTGGCCATTTCCACCCCACAGCTCTTCATTGTTTCAGTACTTTTGACAGTGGGGTCATGAGAGGAGCTGGAATCAGAACAGTTGAATACCAGTAACACACACACACACACACACACACACACACACACACACACACACACACACACACACACACAGAATCGCTTTGTATGCTTTCTATGTTCCCTTGAGCTGTTTGAGTTACACCTCTATGTCTTGTCATGTCCTCAAGTCATGTCTTCAACACAATCCTGGAGCTTCTTCTGACACACACAGGCAGAATACAATGTGTGTGTTTGTAGGAGGGGGAGGCAGCAGAACGAGCAGTGTGTATAGTGTGTGAATCTGTGCCCTAGAGGGATGTGTTATTCAGCTGGCTTCTACCTTTGCTGTGTGTGCGTGACAAAAATCTGTTTACACAGTCACATTGTGGGGACTCATTTCCCTTATGGAGACAAAATGCAGGTCCCCTTAATGTAAATCATTAAATTTTAGGGTGCAGACTGAGGATAGGGTTATGGGTTAGGTAAGGTTAGGTTAGGTACAGGGTTAGGAACAGGCAAATAGTGGTTAGGGTTAGGGTTATGGTTAGGGTAAGGCTCCAGGAAATGAATGTAAGTCTATGTAATGTCCCCACAAGTGATATAAACACAACGTGTGTGTGTGTGTGTGTGTGTGTGTGTGTGTGTGTGTGTGTGTGTGTGTGTGTGTGTGTGTGTGTGTGTGTGTGTGTGTGTGTGTGTGTGTGTGTGTGTGTGACTCAGGAGGCAGCTGATGTATGTGTGTTGTGTCATCTCAAGGTAGCAGCTAAATGGCCCAGGTGGCACAGTGCCCGTCACTCATCTGTTAGCACCTGCTGACAGTAATTGACACACTTTCACTTCGCTCACTCACACACTGCACGTTATGAGTTTCAGATACTGGTCTGTGTACAGCAGAGATGGACTTTAACATAGATATGTTAGTCTGAGATACTAAAGATTCTGAAAGTGACTGAAAGGGAGGGAAAAATCCTGCTGTTATGTCACATGTCTTGCCAGTGTTGCAACTTGAATAGCACGTCCACCGAGGATTATGTTTCCATGACTGCTGATCAGGAACCAGTTTGATGATGATCAATAGACATGTTGAAGTGAACTTAAATTAGTTACAAATATAAAACCCAAAGCTGCGCAGTACTTGTCCCCTTTACTATGACACACTTACACTATTGTTATCTTTCGTGCAGGACAAATAAATATTTCAGTTTATTGAAAAGTGCCAATCAAGGAAACTGTTTCTAAGGCACTTAATATCCTCTTGGTATATCTAAAATAAATAAATAAATAAATAAATAATTCGTAAATCGTACAGCTGCTTCTGAGAGGGTGAGGAAAAAGACACAGTCCTTCATTTCAGTCACTGCCATCATCAAATATCAGAAAAAATAAATAAATAAATAAAATATTGTTTCATAATTGAGGACAATCTCAGAAGATGAGCAGCCAGAAGAGTGTTGAATGAAATCTTCACGGAAGATGCAGACGGGCAAGACATGAACGGAGTCGGGAAGGCAGGGAGCAGACAGGCAAAACAGATTTCAAAAAGTACTAACACACTCACACATGACAGACAAGGGAGAGAAAGACAGGAGACAGAGGGAGAGGGGACACCAGACACATTGGGGAAAAAGAGGGGAAACCGCAGATCCTCACAAGATGTGTAGATCATCTGTAAACATGAAGTACACACATTCTCTCAGTACTTTCTTTCAGGAGTGCTTGTTTTTGCATGGAGAGATGGTCTATAGTGTTTTTGTGTGTAAGAAGCATTCATTTACTTGAATGTCTGTGTCAGAGGGCCGCTGCTGGGCCAAGCCGTAAAAAGCCCATCCGATGTAATGAATGACTCTGCTCTCTGTAAGTACAATGACAGACCTTTGATTTGTTAACAGGAGAAGTCATGCAGTCACCTTCTAAGACAATCCATTGTCTCAAAACAAATGGATGATAGACTTAATCAAAAAAAGTGGTGCCCTCAAACACCCCCAACTCTATCTTGGAGATTTATTCAATGTACTGAATGAAACAAAGTCCAGGGAATTCAGTTGAGTAAGTTTTTCTTTGAATCAGTTCTTGAACCTGCTGCAGTTCTTGCAGTTGTGACTGTGATGTTCTTAAAGTGTGGATATGCAGTACAGCGCGCCAGCATGTACCTGACCAAGAGTACATACCACAAGGCTTGGTGCTGGAACAAATGCTTCATAATGTTTCCATTACGGAGTTCTATAAATTGTATTTAATTATCAAGTGAAACACCTGGCAATAGGGTGAATTGTAGAATTTGAAATGTTTTTCATTGCATAAACATTGAGACACAAAGTGATTTTCCATTTGAAGTTACTTAGATTTTCAATAGAAATCAACTTTTTTAAGCATCTGCTGCAGTCAAAAGTCAGTTTCTTGATTCTAACTTGACACTGGGCACAAAGACACGTGACCCTTGTCTTGCATGTCAAACGTTACCTTGAGCATCCCAACAACAACAATGCTCCACTTACAGTACAGTGCAGTCATTTGTGACAGCCCACAGCAGCAGAAAGAAACACAGTTTAGTCACTTTTCTTTTCAACAATGTGGCCAAACTGTCCAGATTGGATTTCTGCCAATGACACAGTCAATACAATCACAATACAAGCACGTCCATCTGTGGTCTGTCTGATCCACTTACAGTCTGATTGCAATTTTTCTTTGTGTGTGTGTATTTAGACACTATACTAACAGACATTTTTCTTTATCCAGATGTGCCCTGTCACATCTTCTTATTTTATGAACCCCAGTACTAGACAGTTGTCAACAACAGGATTTTCTATCAGAATCTCCAAACACTGAAAAGCACAGTTCTAAATGCAAGGTGCAAATCTGAGCTTTTTCATTTAACTCATGTTGGTGATTTCAACTATTTTCTTCCCTCTTAATAGCTGAAGGAGGCTTTCAGAGACATCCTAACTGGATCCTTTCAGATTTGATGCTCTATATTCCTGTCACGCTGAAAATGAAAAGACAGTATAAGAGCTTGACTTAACTCGTCAGGTCTTCAATAAATTGCATATTGTGTTATGTGTTCATTCAGTTAGAGATTAGTGATTTGTCTGTGTACATTAGCGGCACTGTAAAAATGTAAAACCCCTTCCTGTCCTCTCTTGTACTGTCTCATCACACCCTGCCAAATCCTGTCCTGATTGGCATTGTCACAGTGTGGCTTCCTACACTATATTAGGTTAGATCAAGAAAAATGCAGAGCAAAATGTTTGAACAGAATATCTCTTCATGGATCACAGAAACAGGCAATCAGGTTCCGCTCCTGATCTGTACTTTTCAAATCTGGGTTGAGACACACTGGCTCATGCACTGAGAACACTGCCAGCCAGCTTCATATGCTGCCAAGAGAATGTTGAGAAAAGAAAAGCCAAGCTGGTTACCTAATTAAGATGAGGGTGGGACTGACAGGCATTTGACAGTAATGTTAGTGTCAGTCTGTGTTTTCAGAAAACACAAAAGTTCAAAATAAGTTCAAGAGGTCAGGAACTGCTGCTTGAATAAGCAGATAGTGCTCATGTTTATTGGATACTGAGTCTTGGCATTACACCATGTAAAATAAGTTTAGTCCTTCTCTGGGCACAGGACTCCCCTTTCAACGCGCTAAGCTTACTGAAGCAGCTGCACTGCTCTCGTATTATACCTTTAATGATCACTAACCAGGTCAGGGTACTCTCATTCATTGTGGATTTATTTTGAAGACTCGGCTGCAGAATACAGTCCACGTTGCATCTCTGCCAAGATTTGGGCCACATTTTCTATTCAGTCTGTGTATTATAGTATGGAAGCTTAGCTGGAGATTGCACAAAAGGAGAATTGGCAGGGGGATGTATTTGTCTGCGTGTAGAACAATGTGTCTCATCACAAACAGACACACACTAGCCAATTGTCCCTGTTTTTAAGGATAAGACACATTTATAGCTCACAAACAGGCAGCATTGTTTCTCATGGCTAAGCTCCTCATCCACACATCATATTCGAGACTTGATGAGGAGAAAATTAACAAATGAGCTGTAAGGATGCCATAATAGGATTTCAGGATGAGGTCTGTCTTGTATCTGGATGCAGTGCGGCCATTAAAGGGACATCTTGACACTTGGAGTTTGCAGTCTTCTGCATTTAGCCTTTCCATATTACCTAAAAAAAAAAAAAAAAAGTAAAGGAAAGAAACTGGGGGCGGCACGGTGGAGTAGCAGGTAGTGCGTGTGCCTCACAGCAAGAAGGTCGGCAGTTCGATTCCTGGATCAGGCCTTTCTGTGTGAAGTTTGCATGTTCTTCCCGTGCATGCGTGGGTTCTCTCCGGGTACTCCGGCTTCCTCCCACAGACCAAAAACATGCTCGTTAGGTTAATTGGTGACTCTAAAATTGCCCCTAGGTGTGTGAGTGTGAATGGTTGTTTGTTTGTGTGTTGCCCTGCGATCGACTGGCGACCGGTTCAGGGTGTACCCCGCCTCTCGCCCGTTGACAGCTGGGATAGGTCCCAGCCCCCCCGCAACCCTGAAAGGGATAGGTGGTATAGATAATGGATGGATGGAAAGAAACTGTCTACAGCTGTAATTTTGTCAGTGCTTTTTCCACTATGCAAAACCCTCATTTCAACTACTGGTATTTCTCAACATGTATTCTTGTTTTGAGTGAGAGGAGAATGATCAGATAATGGTCAGAATTTTGGGGAAAACCTTTAAAAGTAACTTGCGAACTAGACCAGGGAATCCTGATATCCTGATAAACCACCTGCTGTGGTGATCTGAACAGTGACTGTCTGTTACCATAAGGAATGGTACAAGTCACGTGATGTTGTTGTAGATCAAGAAAAGTTCTTTTGGACTCAAAAACTGGAACAGCGATTGGCTGCTGTGCATTGTGAATGAGACATAAGGCTCTATTTTCGTCCCCACTGCTGGCGCGGCGTGGCATGGGGTGCGCACCACATGCAGTGGTATTTTTGTGCAGTGCAGGCAGGCGTGCAGCGCACTTGGTATTTTGGTAAACTGAGGCACACAGAGGTGCGCCAGGATGGCCGTTGCGGACCGGACAGGTGGTTCATTAACATGCAACCCTCAGCGTGTGGGTGCATTCTTCGTGGCATGTTGCCTTTTACACCACATGGCTGTACGACGTGGATGTCACTATGAACTCACGGAGGACACATTAAGGGACTTAAGACAGAGAGAGGGCGAACTGCATGTGCTGTGTCAACTGGGAGAGCAGCAGAGTGCAGGGAGAGGAGGGAGCGCCTCGTCGCCCAGCTTTGTCATTAAGTGAGTATTTGTGGTTACATCAGTTCAAAAAACATCTGACGATCAATAATTTTCCACACTAAACAGATAGACAGTATTGAAATAAATTTCATTAGGCTGTAGATATGGCCACTGTGAGCCTGGACCTCCTGGACCAGAACGTCAGTCTCCTCCTGGGAGAAGTTTGGGCGTCGGACACTTTCCTGCGCGGGCTCAGTCATCCTTGAAACATGCCATGTGCCTCGCCAGGCGTTTTTAAAGGTGAGGCGAGGAGCTGGTGTGATTGGTGAAGATTGGACTCGGCTGTGTCAAACCCACTCCACGCCTTCTCCCCTCCCTCCCTCTGACTTGCGCCGCTGGATGGGACTGAGATGAGAAGGGGGAGGAGTTGCGCCAGCAGCGCAGTGCACGAAAATACCAAAGTCTGCGCCGCCATGCCCCATTGGTGAAGCACACCTAACCTGACTGACGGCGGCGGAATCGAAAATAGAGCCCGTAGTGTTGCAGCCCAACAGCACCCGCTCAGCTGTAGAGATTTAAATGCTGCCCAGCGGCACTACAAGGTAAAGTTTAGAAAAGCTGAGCTGCAAAGCCCTTTTTAAATCTCTGCAGCTCAGCAGGTGGTGCTGGGTTGCAACACTACATACCATTCACAATGCGTAGCTGCCTATCGCTCTCCCAGCCTTTGAGTTCATATGTGTGAATATCCTGTTAGGAAGGAAGTTGGATGGAGGATGGTTGGATTGTTCAAAATTTCTGACTTCAACAACTTAAGACTATGGTTCACAACTAAGCCTCTTTCTGACCAAAAGTCAACATTTGTTTTTGTTCTTTTGACCAAGAAACTGATCTGTTGCTAATCTTAATGGATTTTTTGGCCACTGCAGGCCAGCACAACAAGCTGAAAGCATAAACCTGACATTTCTAAAATGTTCCCATATGTTCACTGGGTAGTTGCTAACTATTTGATGGACGAGCTGTATGCTACTTGTGTGGCAGCAAATTGTTTTCTGCTGAAACAGCTTGCCTGCTGCTGCTGGAAAAGAGGCTGATGTGAGTGGAGATTGTGGGCTGGAAAACCAAGAGAGGTTAAAAGTCTTGAGCTCACACACTCTTCTACACACACTCACATTACACGATCCCTCGTTCATATAAAAATAATGATCAGTGGAGCTTTAATTGAGTAGCTTTAATTTCCTGAATTTCATCTGGAAGTTTGTGGAACAGTAACGAGTCATTTTTGGAAGGACATAATGACCTACATTGTTGTTTCGGTGTAAAATTTTGTAAACACCATAAGTACCACAGTATTTGTTTAACTTTTGTCAATGATCTCTCTACATCTGTTGTTCCTCCTGTTCATAGCTGGAGGAGGTTTGGAGAGGATTTCGGCAAAGGTGCCATGTTTGGAGACTACCTGCTGTGTTGTGGAAGTTGACTACAGTAAGCCATATATGCACCTTTGAGTAGGGGAGAGGGAGAAATTGTTTTAGATACAGAAAATGGTTTGTCAGATTTGTTTAACTAGCTTATAATAATCGGGTTGCTGATAACATATGACACTGATAATTTAACATAGCAAACCTGCTCAAATAAAAAAGATAAAATAAACCTTTAATTCTGGGCTTTTGAGGGGCCTCTGAGCAGCTAGTATCAGTATTCCCCTGACTAACATGCCCCTAATAACAGCAGGACACATCTTAACAGTTGAACAGCGTTCATTCCATTTGTATGAGTTTTATTATTTATTGAATAGTGTTAATAATGCACATACCATGGTAAAAGGTGTCTATAATTAGACCCTGTGGGCAGTTTGGCCACATAAGGTTTCAGACCGTTGCTACTGTGTCATGTCCTCACCCATGTCCTCACCCATGTACTTACCCAGTCTTACTCGGCAGATCTCTGGTGTCTTTCCCCATGTCCCAGTGTGACTGCATAGCATCAACATGAAGCTTCTGTCAGACAGCAACACAGATGCTACCCCTTCACTTTCTGTACTTAATGCATTCATTAGATCCTTATGCCCTTTTATAAGAAAAAAGTTTCCAAGTTTGCACTTTTTGCTAAATCTGCATGATAGCTTCATTAGACTTCTGAATTGGATAACGGGATGTGATGAGCATGGTTGTAATTGGCAGCACTCACGAGTCTGACTGAGGAGTATTAGCCATCGCTTCCATTGTCTCCTACCTCAGCAGCAAAGAAGCCAGAGCCACAGTAGCAAAGCAGCAGCATGGCCCCTCATGGTGTGAGACAGTTCTTGATCGACATGTCAAAGGTTAAAAAATTAGCTATGGTTAGACATGTGTTTTCCATAATTAGGATAAGTACCTTTGCTTAATGTTCTGACACTTACATGAACATAAAATAGACCTTGCAGCTGGATTGCCCATCTGGCTTCAATGCTGATTTCGTCTTGTAGTGAGCAACATATACCTTCTGTTTGTCTGTGGTTTTGGTCAACGGTGTGACCTTTCGCCACATCACTGATCTGACAGCAGCATTGGTGACTGGCTGTTATTGCAGCAGTACAAGGCAAAAATAAACCCCAAAGATACGAAATGGCAATCCAGTGTTTTTTACACATCTGTCTCTTGTCTGACTTATGGAGGAGATGCTTCAGTTTCAGTTAATGCACAGCAGAAGACAACAATTCTTGTCTGTCAGTCTGCAACCTCCTGCATTTTTCAAGCCATGAGTCAGTTTTGGTTGTTGTTGCATGAGTGAAGCATGACCTCCACTGGCACATGTTTAATCATACAAATCTCTACTACTGCCAAATATTGTGAACATGATCTCTACCTATCAAGGAGTTGAGAGAGATAACAAAAATGAATCACTTTAAAACTATGTCAGTGTAAGTCTGGATATTTGTCAGTCTGATGAGGAAAGTTTGGCTGCTGACCTTTCAGCTCCTCAGGAGTTTTCAGGATGGTGACAGCAGGAATGGTGGTCTGAATCACTGCTGATTGAGCATAGAGGACACTTTCAGAGCACTTAAGTACAGCTGATATGTCATATCTGGTGTATATTTGGAATAAGCACAATATGAAGGCTCATTTGGACAACACATAATCTTGATTCCTGGTTACTCTTGGTATGGTCAGTCAGTCAGTCAGTCAGTCAGTCAGTCAGTCAGACAGTCAGTCAGTCAGACAGTCAGTCAGTCAGTCAGTCAGTCAGTCAGACAGTCAGTCAGTCAGTCAGTCAGTCAGTCCACCACTTTGGTCCAGACTGAAATGTCTTGACAAGTATGGGATAGATCTCTATGAAATTTTGTACAGATAATTGTGGATCCTAGAGGCTGAAGCCTGCAGACTTTGGTAAATCCCTGACTTTTCATTTACTTTTTATTACGACTTTATTTCTCATGAGTAACTAGTGACAAATGTAGCAAGTTATTCAGACCATTGGGGGAAAGCGAGAAATATACACCAATCTATTATATTGTAATTTATTCCCATGTGTGCTGTTCAGTCAGCAGCTCTTCTGAAGCAGCACAGCATCTCCCTTTCCTCTCACACCATGCAGGCACAGGCAGGAGTGACAGTGAGTTAGGGCTGTGAAGACACTTCATGTCTCTGTCACTCAAACTTTGTGAAACTGCCTATCCACCACCCACATAAGGTATAGCTGCAGTTTTTATAATACCATTACAAAGTTGCTACAATGCTGTTTTTTTTTTTAAAGCAATGGATACTTCTAAACATCCAGCTGCACAGTAGAGGTCATCATGGGTTGACACAAACCCAGTGACTTAAGACCCAACTCGTTTGGAACCACGCTTTCTACTTTTATTCTATTACTGCAGGTTCCAGATGAGTATAACATTATGGGGCTCTATTTTCGCCCTGCTGCCAGCGCGGTGCAGGCTGCGCACCCTGCACAGTGGTATTTTTGTGCAGCGCAGGCAGGCGCACGGCGCACGGCGCACTTGGTATTTTGGTAAACCACAGCATACAGAGGTGCGCCAGGATGCGCATTTTTGCAGCGCAGTGGGGGAGGTGTCGGCATAATCAGCCGGTGCATTTGGATTTCCGTTCCATTTCGGTCCACGCCGGTGGCGCAAAAGTGTGCTGAAAGCTCGCCACCCCAGACCTGGTCAACAACGGCGCACTGCCGGGCAAGTGAATTTTCGTAAACTGGCGGAGTCATGTGCTCAAGTCACCAACACCTCACCGGCAGGTTTCCACAGTGTCTGGATTTTCACTGCGATCAATAATTAGCAACAGCCACGATTCAATGCAACTATCTGAATCAGCACATACAGTCAGACCTAAATTTATATATTTTGATCAGTATCTCATCTGACCACATCGAAAGCGCATTCAGCACGCGTAATGGTCACTCACCCTGACCGAATGTACACAGGTGAAACAGGGCTGCAAACTAATCAGTTAACGTCGCTGTGCCGACCAGAAACAGCCGTGGCATCCTACAGAGCATATATACTGCATCTATCTCAGAGCACTGAGAGACAGAGAGAGACAGACACATGGAAAAAACGTAAGTGATGATCATTGTCCGCTATTACCCACGTCATTTCATTCCAAATACAAATGTTATCATTGTAATGCTTAACGTTATCTGCAAAGATGGAGTACATCATTGCTTTGAGGAGGATGAGGAGGAGGATTTACCATCTAAGGACCTCATATTTAGACATGAGTGACGTCAGTCTCCTCCTGGGAGAAGTTGCGTTGGACACTTTCCTGCGCAGGCTCAGTCATCCTGGAAACTTGCCATGTGCCTGGCCAGCAGCGTTCTTAAAGGTGAGGCGAGGAGCTGCTGTGATTGGTGAAGATTTGACTCGGCTGTATCAAACCCACTCCACGCCTTCTCCCCTCCCTCTTTCCAAGTTGTGCCGCTGGGTGGGACTGAGATGAGAAGGGGGAGGAGATGCGCCGGTGGCACAGTGCACGAAAATACCAAAGTCTGCACCACCACGCCCCATCAGCGAAGCGGACCTGACTTTGCGCAGCACCTGCGCCGCGCCGGTGACAGAATCGAAAATAGAGCCCACAGAGTCCCTTCTCTGGGGATCCAAGGATGCAGGGTTCAAATCTCCAGGTGGCCAAGTCCTACTTGCTAACAATGTGGTATTTCATGCATGTGGATGCAGGGTGCATTCAAGTGCTTCTTATCAACTAAGCACGAAACAAGCATCCAAACACTTCAGATCTGCTTAGGAGCACCTTTTAGCATTAAGTTGTTTTGTGAATTTTTTCAAGAAACCCTGCATGCTTGAACTGCAGAACACAATTAGATTGAACAGAAAAATGCCACATTAGTAGATTTTTGTTCTGATAATGTAAAGAAATCAAAAGTATTCACCATAGTTTAATACATAACAGCAGCACTAGTAACGCTTAGTCTCCATTAGAAATATTACTACATTATTCATAGATTGTCATGGCACATGTCTCATTACACTTGTGCAGTTACTTCCTTCAAATTAGCAGTTGTTTCCTTGTCACATTGTTTCTGCTGGTATTTTCTGCTTGACTATTCTTCCCTTATAAATGTGTTTTAATGAGCTCCCCTAGTCGCGAGTTTGCTAAAATTATCTTTACTTCCTGATTTGGTTATGTGGCCTTTGAGAATCTTCAGTTCCAAAATGTGGAAGCGGCATCATGCTTGTGACTCGTAAAGACTGTAATTGTTTATCATTCATTACAATTGAAAACACTGCAAGTTTGCTGCCCTGGGAGCAGTCATTTTTTTTTTAACACAGTTTATTATGTTTTACATTACACCTCCACAATGGAAAGTTGTCTTCTCAGTTACCAACAAAACAAAGGATAACTCAATCAGCTCTCCTGTAGTGAGCAGGGGACACAAACAGCATTCGTGCTAAGTACTTTTGCCATGCGTTTGCTTCATAAAACGAAGTTTGGATGGTTCTACCCAGGGACAGTCAACTCCCTCTGTTCCTCAATTACATTACTCCAGTTTCTCCAGTTACCCCAATTTATGCAGTAATTCATTTCTTGACTTGTTACCAGTGAAAGATGATGCTTCCACCTTAATAATATTTTCACATAACGCTGCAGTGATTAGATCAGATCAGAGAATTGTCCTTGATTGACAGATTTCTGATGTGTGTCTGTATTTGGTGAAACATTTTAAAGAGGCCCATCCAAGTTGTGTTTCATGGGACCAGTACAGCTTGGCTGATTATTCCAGCAGGAACTGTGATGTGCATATTAATCTGGAAGAATATTCACTTTTCCAGTCCTGCATTCTTCACTGCTAATGTATTCCTCGCTGTAAATACCTTGAGGAGTAGCAACGCTGCTGCTGATAAATAATGCACCACTGATAAATGAAACAGTGTGAGGTTTAGTATGTGCGTGTGCGTGTGTAAGAGCATGTGTACCCTCATTTGCGAGAATGTGTGCAAATGCAGTCATTCCATTTTGTCTGACGGGGTTGTGTGTTTTTTTGTCAGTGTGCTGCTATGATAAAAACACAGCATATGTTTCTTGCTGTACCAACGCCTCTGTCACAACCAGCAGTCTTGTAAGGCTCTCTCCCCTGACAGAACAGCTGTAGCAATTACACACATGCATACACACACACCCTAGCCTGGTTTGGGCACTAACCCACATTCCTGTACAAGCATATACAGAACATTTCTCTGCATGCAATTTCTTGGAGATGATTAGAACGCATGCATGCATCATAAAGGATGAAGAGATATAAAGATGTGGGTGTTTTTACAAAGGTTGTGTGTGTTCACATACAACTTCATGTGACATGTGGAATTTACTCACGTTGAGATCAACGCACACAACGCTGCACCGGTGCCTCACCTGAAAAGTTCCTCTTCAGAATTTTCCATTATTCAGGATCGATTTTAAGGTTCTTTTACTAGTTTTTAAGTGTCTTAACGATCTTGGGCCTTCTTATTTATCTGCATTACTTTTACCCTATCAACCCTCGCGGACCCTGAGGTCCTCCGGTGCTGGCCTTTTAACGATACCACAAATTAGAACTAGAACACACGGGGAGGCAGCATTCAGTTATTACGGCCCCCGATTGTGGAACAGCCTCCCAGAGAGCCTCAGGGCCGCAGAGAATTTTGATGTTTTTAAAAAGAGGCTCAAGACCCATCTTTTTAATCAGGCTTTTAACTGACTCATTTAACTATTTATAATTTCTTAAGTTGACCTCTATTCCTACATTTTTTATTATTATTTTATATAAATTTATTTTTCATTTTTATTTTTATTTTTTATTGTGTTATTTCAATGTTTTATTTCAATTGTTTTAGTCATTACTTATGGTCTATTTTATACATTCTATTGTTTTATCCTCAGTTTTAGCTTCTATACCTTTTATCTTATTTTACTGTTCTAGCCCCTCGATTTTCCAGTGTTTCCTCCTGGGGGCCTACCACACCGGGAATCGATTCTGGTTCACCGATGGGGGTGCTGTTCCATGGGTGGCCCTGGCCCGGGTAGCTAGAGAGCTTCACACCTTGGTGTGGAGCCTCCTGTCTGCCTGGGCTGGGGTCGTCCCTGTGTCAGCGCCCCCGCAGTCATGGACCATGATTCCTCTCGGTGTGCGTGGCCCCCAAAGGTAGCTTCTTCCTCACCTCGGATTTCGGTGCCCAGCCATGTCTCCTCAGCGACAGATAGTGGATGTATGTGGGTGTGTGTATGTTTGTGTGTGTGGGTATGTATGTCGGTCCGTATGTCTATGTATGTGCGTGAGTATGTATGTAATTGTGTATCTATGTGTATATTTGGGGGGGTGGGAGGTTTCGGGTTACCAAGGTGTTTTGTATAGTTTTGTTTTTTGTTTTTACCCTCTGTGAGGCACTTTGTGTGACTGCTTTGTATGAAAAGTGCCATAGAAATAAAGTTGATTTGATTTGATTATTGTTGGTTTCTGTTCAGTTCGATGTTACTTCACATCCTGCTATTGTGTGCTCACCACTCACTTGTATAACTGCACCTTGCAGTTGCATGTAGCATTTCACTCAAGCACCTATCCAAGAGGATATGAAGGGCAGCCATAATGCATAGGCAATGTTTGCGCTCTATACCCTGATCAGTTTTGTTCTGACTGAGCACAACACCAACACATGGCAACTAGGGTTTATTTAAGGTAAAGGAGAAGAATGTGGTCATGGTTTTTGTAAAGGAAAACATTAATAGCAGGTGTGTGTCAGGGTGCAAAGTCTGCTAATACCCTCACCTCCACATCTATCTTTCTACCTGAATATGGGGGACGAACAGGAATAGCAATAGGAATGAGTACAGAATACAGGATTGGATTCTACCGTGTAAATTTCTTCTTTTTTTGCTGAACCATGGAACACATAAGTATTACAGGCCTTCCTGATAATAAACCCAATTAGTAATGATGCTTTTATCCTTTAACTCTTTTGATGTTGTCTTTTGCTCCATCTGTGTCATGTTTGTTTACAGTGGCAAAGAGAGTGGGGCCGATGTTCACTTTTAACTGGCTCTGTTTTATCAAAGCTGACATGAACTGGAGGGTACAGTGAGATTGACAGTGAGATGGGAGGCCAGAGGCAGTGCAAGTCCTCACAAATAATACCAGAAAAATAAACACGCTGAGTAAATCAGAGAAGCCACGCTGGCAGACATCTCTGCGTCTGAGACGTCACTGTAGCCTTCCAACGCACGAGCTGATGCCATCTGGAACTGCAACCTGTGCAATGCTGCCATGCAAACACCTTTAATTTGTGTTGAAAGAAGGCTTCCAAAGTAACATTTAGGATGTTTTAATACCTTTCTTAGTAATACTTGGAACTAAGCAAACCTGAGAAGGCTATTCATGAGTGAGCACAGCTGATTTAAAGTGTGAAACTAAACATAAGCGGAATGAAACCAAGCAATTAAACAAAGGCAGGTGTGCAAGTACTGATGTAGCGGGAAAGAAACACAACTAATAATTTGTATGTTTCAACTCTCTGGCTGAGGTTTCTATATGTGAAAGTAAACTTTTATATACATTTTCTATGGTACAGTATTCAACTGCCTCAACTACATTTTAAATAAGGTCAGAGATCTGACACATGAAAGTAATTTAATCAAAAAGGCGGCATTTCATCTTTAATTGAATAATGAAATGTAAAGATTTTGGTTCAAAACTGGAGTTTAATTTTTCCTCTGGTTTTATGAGACTATGGAAGTCTTGAAAGGCA
Source organism: Chaetodon trifascialis (assembly GCF_039877785.1). NCBI lineage: Eukaryota > Metazoa > Chordata > Actinopteri > Chaetodontiformes > Chaetodontidae > Chaetodon > Chaetodon trifascialis. The sequence continues at coordinate 27,265,721 of NC_092059.1, read as the reverse complement.
ATGTGTGCGAAGATATTAATTGCTCATAATACACTGCAGAGGAGATCATTTTTGGTCTTGACCTTTCCACAGCTCTGAAACCATTGAATTGAATTGAATTGAATTGAATTGAATTGAATTGAATTGAATTGAATTGAATTGAATTGAATTGAATTAATTGAAACTGCCATTTCTTCAAACAACTTATGTTTACGTTTTCTTGACTTGCGACTCCCTGTGGCTGTGCAAATAATGACTGATATTGTTTAAGAGTCTACTCATACTGTACGTCTGACAGTCAACACTGACAGCCATGACCACAATCTCTGTCCTTTTTAAGCAAGTAAGATGAATGCCGAAACAGAACCAAACCTTCAATGAAAAACGCTGTTTATTAAACTTAGGTTTTATTTTCATACCTCAGACAAATGGTTTTATGATAACAATGTACTTACTGATGTACTGATGATATCTTGGAACACAGAAATATTGCTAAAAAATAGGTCCAACAGGGCAAGAAACAGGTCGTAAACAAGCTGCACCATTGCCAGATTATTTTAGTGAGAAGGACTTGTTGGTTTCCAGTGTTGCTGGGCTCCAGTATACTGTCATCATCAGAAAAACAAAGCTTTGGTTTTTCTTTTCAATGCATCAAGGGAATTATGTTTACCTTTTCCAGACAAGCAACCTTTTGTGGTTGTGTGATTCTCACCCAGTGCGTTTTGGGCAAGAAACACAGGCAGTCAGATGGGTTGTTAACAAGCTTCAGTTTTGCCAGATTAGCTTGGTTTTGGATGACGTGTTGGTTTCCAAGGAGCTGTATGTAAAACAGATCGAGTGATGACATGAGTGTCACAAAAAAAAAAAAGGAAGAATTCAGGGCTGTTGAAAAGATAAAATTCGTTCTTTCCAGTCTTTGAAAAATGGAGATGAAACTATTTTAATGTTAACAAAGGAGCATAAAAATGTATATTGTGTCCCATTAATTCAGTAACCTGTGGAAATCTTATTTTAAAAAATCAGGGAGGAAAATTACAACAAGGCTGCTGTGAACTGAGATTCAGTGTGTCAGAGGTCATTTTTCCTCTGAACATCGATATTACAGTGTTTTTGTTGCTACACAGAAAATAAGACAGCTTGTAGTTTGGAGGTATTTACTGACCATCAACAGCCAGCTTAGCTCTGCTGACTGCACACAGCACTTCAGAAGTCCATCCTCATGGTAAAGCTGCAGGGCTCACAAATCCTACAACTCAGAACAAGACCAAATATTACATTTGCAAGCTGGCTAAGAAGACAACATGTGAATTAATCAGTGGTTTATGTGTTTTTACCAGTAGTTGTATGTTTCCTCCTTTGGCAGAAGCTCGCCTCCTCCCCACTTTCAAGCCCCTGCGGCAAGTAAATATATATATTGGACCAGTCAGTCCAATGAATGTACAAATGAAGACGTAACTGATATAAACCCTTCATCACTTCCTGGAAAGACAGCTTACAAGCCTGAGCGTTACTTGGATCATTAACTGTAATGTGTTTACTGACCTTCAAATGGTAATTCTGCACACTATTTGTTTCTAAAAAACAGTAAACATTTTACTGCCCAACACTGATCATAACATAATAAATTTAGTTGCCAAAACTTAAGGGACAATTGAAAATAAAACTAGTGTCTTATGTTGGCAGTTTTGGGCAGTTATGACACCGTTGTGCTAATGAAAGTATTGCTATGATCTGGGGGCACAGCTATAACTATTCAACATACCAAGAAACTAACAATCAGATGGTGGGGTAGTTTGCAAAAATAAATGCTTTTAGCCTAGTTATACAAACCTGATCTTCTTTTAAAAGACAGTTCCATAGGAAAATTTACTTCTGACTGCTCACTGACTGCTTCACATCAATTAACTAGACAAGGAATCACTTATGAGCCATTTTTAGAATGGTCACGCAACATGTCATGGATGATACTGACAATCAACCAATTTTGTGATACTATCAGCTGTTACCGATGAACATGTTTACCTTTACAGAAACAACTTACTTTCCCAGTCTTTTGCTGCCCCTGTCTCTTTCTTGAAATCTGTTGCAGCCATCAAATTCAGAATAGTTGTTGGTATATTTGCAAAATAAAAAAAACAAAACACTTGACATTAACTAAAAATGCAGTTGCTCATTAACACTAAGTGGTGTTAATGAATTGAACCTTAATTTCAAGTAAAATGAAAAACATCACTGTCTAAACAATATGTGGACTGCACTGCGTAATCTTCAGTGGTGGTTTTAGACATGACATTAACTACCCAAACTTCACTTAAAAAAGTGTACTCTCTTGTTTTCTATTCCTCAAATTAGTTCAGTCAACTCCCTTGTGACAATCTGAACAATGAAGGAACCTTAATTACAGGCTGCACAAAGGATGCATTTCTTGCAGGGCTATTGTGCTGCATTATGTTGACTGTTGTCCTGTTACTTAATATATCCTTTGTATATAAATCTATCGGTTTGTGGAGTCTTTGTGAAAGCACAATAAGAAGCAGGGGCCAATCAATGAAAAAAGTGAAGTGACACAAAGAATACCAAGAAGTTGTGTTTGTGTGCCAGAGCCACAGAACTGTTGTACAGATTTTTGTGAGTCGGTTAACAGAAGTAAGTTAGATTGGAAGAGGGAGAGAAAGAGGGGACAGTATGCGGGGCTACAGGTCAGAATCAAACCTGGGCGGCGACTTGGCCACTCTGAATTGGCATATTTCTGATGGACATGGAAAATGTTAATTTAACTGCTCCAACATCTGCTACTACAATGTTGATGGGATAGATGCGTCACTTCCAAAATCCTGCTCGATCTCATGTTTGTGCTGCAAGCTCAGGTAAGCTCTTTTGTTGTGAGTTTTTGCTACTTGAAATGTTGCTGTTTAAGGGGGCTACAGTAACTTCGCCTTGTCCAAATTTAGCTTTCTTGGCCCATTGGCAGCTGATCTCAGTCTGTGGAGTTTTACAACTGCAATCCCTTTGTTTGCACATAGGTGCTGTGAAATAATCAAACTTAAACCTCTGTCTTTGCTGTGTCACACCTGTGCCCCATGTAACCTGGTCTGGTTCCTCCTTACATGAGCCAACCCTCCCTCTCTGACACACACTCAGGCTTGCTCTGAAGTGCTTTCACATCAAGGTGTTTTCAAGTGCTTTAAGTGTAAGTGTTTTTTGAGGACATCCATAGTACGCTGTGTAAAATGGCTCATCTCTCATCCATTAAGTTGAGGCTTAAGCAGATCAAACTCCATTATGTGTGGAGAAACAACCTGTAAATGATACAAGTGCTTTGCTCTCCCCCAGAAAAAGTCTGTATTCCTGCATGTCAGACACAATTACATCACAGGAGAGCAGTGTGGAAGAGTGTGCAGGAGAGAGAGGAAACAGAGAGATAAAGGAATGGAGGACAGAGGAAGAGCCATTCTTTTCACTTCCACCATCATTAACACTTATAATTGTGATGCATCAATTCAGCAGGAGTTATCTGGTGAAGACTAGGTGCTGGTCTTGTCAAAAACACACAGTATGTTGAAGAGATGACCACTGCATTGAGCTCCAAGATTTTCTCGTATAATCAGCATTTAAACTGCAGTCGGTCTTAAGGCAAGCGTCATTCTTATTGACAAACCCACATGATGAGAATGTCGCCATAATGTACCTTAATGCAACGATTTACTGCAACTGAATGGCAATTTTAAAGCTGTTTGTAACATTTCATAAGTAGTGGATAAGTGATCACAATTTGCAAGTGGCTGGTGATGACCTCTGTACTGTCGTGCCACATGAAATTGAACAGGAACTCTTTTTTTTTTTTTTTTTTTTTTCCCATTTCTATAAATCGTACATCTGCTTCTGCAGCACCTGCAGAGACTTTAAAGACGCTGGTTACTACCAGCCTCTGGACGAATGACAGCTCATCACAATGAGCCACAAGAGTCAAGGCAGAAAGAACTTGACAAACCAAGGATGGTGGTGATAATAATAAAGAGACATTTTATATTCTAGCTTCAAGGCAGGTTGTGGCCAGTTTGATTGCAGCTTTTACAAAAAGTAGCGAGTGTCCAGTCGACTACCTGTATCACACTAAGTAAACACAATATACTGGTCTAACCCAAGGTTAGGGAGACTGAGGTGCTCTGGCAAGCACTTTTTGCATACACTGGCAGGAACTAAGAAAGAGATTGTGTTATATGAAAACAATTGTGAGAGATGGTGAGCTGTAAGCGAAGGAATATAAATTAGTTCTCAAGATACCGCTTGCGCAGCAATGACAGTTTAGCCCTGGCCTTCCAAGGACAACAAATGTGATCTCAATGTCAGAGTCAATTTTGTGTGGAGATGGAGGTTGAGGAAGGGGGGAATGGGGGAGCTGAGAGAAGAGAGTAAAAGGTAGAGGAGAAGGTGTGTGGAATACACATAGCACTCGCCCTATCTGATTGACCTTGCTAGAAAATGACAGAAACAAATTGTTTCTGATTCTCGTCTCTCCTCCCCCTGCTCTGCTTCCCATCCTTCCTCCTCCCACCAGATTCTCTCCATCCTCTTACTTTTATTTTCTCTCATTTTTTCTGCAACATTTATCAGAAGGTCCCTAATTGGGGGAGTCATTTGAATAGGAGCAGGGATCCTCCATTTCTCCTTTCACTTTTTCCTGGTTCTTTTACTTTCTCTTCATCTGTACATCTCTTTCACTAAGTCTGTTTCTCTGTCATTTTCTCTCCCCCTTATCCTTGCTGTCCACCCACACTCTCATCCTCCTTATCTCCTCCTCCTCCACCTCTCTCATGTGGTAATAAGCCTGGACTGTTTGGACCCTGAGGCACTTCCACTTGTTGACCTCATGATCTGGATTTAGAGTTGATTTAGTGGCGGGTCAGTTTGTGCCGGGTTGCCCTCCCCTCCAACCACCATATTACAGGCAAAACCCAGCTCTGATCCCACTGTGCCACTGAAATGTAGCTGATCATTTGAGGACTATGTTGGCATACGAAGACCAAGATACTGACATGGCAATAATTTGCCAACATGCAAAGTTTGTATACTTATTCCCTCATTTGCTTACCAGACAGTTTGGTGTTTTTGCCCTCAGACAGTAATTGGTTGAAACTTTTACACTTTAAAGCTGCAGTATGTATGATCAGGAAGAGAGCAGACTTAGCCTTAAAATTTGAACCAAAACAAGTTCCACGTCACTCCCCCTCCCTCTCTGCTGCACTCATGCCCTGCCTCCAAGACCCTCCTCCCTGCGGCGGCTGCCGTGACAACCAGTAACATTAGCCTTAGCATCGGAAACAAGCTAACTCTGCCCAGCCGTTACATGACAGTCGCTAACATACCATATACTCCATATATGGAGTGTTACTGTAACAATCACCATATCAGCTGTATGGTTATTTGCTGTCTTAGCTGTATATGCTGTTGTTGGCAGCGGTGGTATGGGCAGTTTCTCCTTTGCGGGTGGCTGTTGCTCCGCCATAGCTTTCACTAGCGTCCTGATACCGCTCACTGAGCTGTTTGACTGAGCAGCAGCCAGCAGCGTGAGCAGAGGGTGGGGGCGGTTTGCAGCATGTGTGAGCAGTGATTGACAGATGTCAGACACTCCCTCAGACGCTCCTCTTTTTTGTGTCGGGCACGGTGGATTTTTGCAAATTGCAGTAGGTGGGACCAGTGGAGCAATTTTTTTTCACAGATTACATGTTTCATGTACTGCTGTCTGGGCATAGGGACAGTTTTAGTGAATATGACAAAAAAAATACTTTTATACAAGTTACCTACTACAGCTTTAATCCAGTAAACTAAAAACCATCCCATAATGCATTTCAGACAACTCCTAAAATGAATAACTGTTTTAGAGGTGAAGTCATATTTTACACATCAAGCTCAGTTGACTAGTTCTGAATACTATTCAGCCTGTGGTGATACTGTAGCTACAGGAGTTTTGTATGGAGTTAGATCAGTCTCATAATTAATAAATGCACGCAGAAGGATTCACAAATGTATATTGGGATTTATATATAAATGTCTCTCAACACACAAATATTTTTCAATGCACACACAAATATTTCTCATTCTATATAAATGTAAAAATAATCCACATATAAATTAACAAAGTTCACAAATGTATTTTTGATGCACACACAAATATAACTTGTTTTAAATATATATCACGGAAATCCACAAATATCTTTATCTAAAAACATTTGCAATTTTCATCTAAATCATACATGTATATTGTGACATTTACTCACGAACTGTCGAATCTGCATTTGCGAACCGCTCTCCATTTGTGAACTTCGCTGCATTTGTGTGTGAATGTTTTTGAGACTCCCCTGCCGTCTCTCGCATAGACATAATATACGTAGATGCCTCATTACGTGCTGGAGCGTAATCCAGCGTCGCCGCCATATTGGGTGGGTCTCCGCTAGCACCAGAGCCAACTGAAGTCAACGTAAAGAGCGCAACAATGCCCCTATTTTATTTATTTATTTTATTTTATTTAGCTTCCCAGCCTCAGTTACAAGCTTAACAGGGTAGTGTAAGACGCTGGAATGACCTGGACTTTTAAAGCTAACTTTTGCAGGCCTTAAAAAAAAAAGAAAGAAGGAAAAAAACTGTACTGAGCAGGAATATATGGGAGCTTTGTATGTATGTATGTGTTAAAATCAGTGTACATCACAAACATCAGCAGTTTCAGTCCAGGCTATTATGGAATCTTTGTCATCCTAAAGCTGTGAACAGTTGTTTAAATTTAGACACGTCAGGCCAGACGGTGTGTGTGTGTGTGTGTGTGTGCATGTGTGTGTTTGAAAGCAGCAGTGGACTGTGGGCCGACACACATGATGATCCTCGTTTCGACAGTTTGTTTTGGTGAAGTTTTATTCCAACACAAATGAGTATAAAAACTTACTCAAAGTTTAATGCGCATGTCAACAGGTTATGCGAGATGTCTGGTTTTTGTGCGTGTGTTGTGTGTGCGCGCACGCGTGCATGTGCCTGTGCTTAACTTTACATTAAATAAACTCAGCGCACAAAAACAAAAATGAAGAAATTCTTGTGCTATTGGTGTGTACAGAAGGGCCATGATTGTGTGTGTGTGTGTGTGCGTGTGTGTGTGTGTGTGTGTGTGTGTGTGTGTGTGTGTATGTGTGTGTGAGAGAGAGAGAGAGAGAGAGAGAGAGAGAGAGAGAGAGAGAGAGAGAGAAATCAAATGAACAATCAAACTGTTTCTTTATTAAAATCTAAAATTAATTCATTTATACATTTATTAATGGGCCATACCATATGTCTGTATTATGCAAAGACAAAGTATTTAGGCATGAAAGCATTTGTTTTTAATGTGTGACAGCGTCCTGTATCATAACTACATCTCTGACGTTTGTAACAAACCAAACCGTGTGAAAATCAGGTAAAAATTAGAGGAGTTATGATGATAATTGTAGCTGGACATACACCTTCCTCCATAGAAATAAATGCACTGGGGACGCATGGGAGACCCATCCAAGATGGCGGCCGCGCTGAACGTCAGCTCCAATAGGAAGCGTCAGTCAATGAGGCGTCTACGTATATTATGTCTATGGTCTCTCGATCCACAAATGCATTTTTTTTTTAACAGGGAAGTATCTGTAGCCAATCAGATGTTGCCCTCTTTTCAGCCAATCACAAGAACGTGCCCCACATGGGGTGGGATGTACTTTTCAGCCAATCATATGAACGCGTCCGCACAGCACTATAAATGCCTGCCACAGCCAAGGACAGGCCGTCGTTGACCATGAACATGGCGTCTGGCAGTGGTAATGCCGAAAGTGTAAGTGAAACATTATACAGGTTTACTTAGTTTTCCTAAGTTGTGAGGTTTCCTCATAGTTAGAAAATTGTATGAAATATATAGTTATGTGGTTTAAGTATGTATCTAGTTTCATGAGCTAGCGAGCTATTTAACCCTTCTAGGTCAAGAGGCTGCATCTCCAAGATGTGTAGCAGTCGGTCGTGCAATCTCTGAAGGATGTCATGCTTCAGTGATTCCTAGGGGAAAAAATAAATAAATAACTGACTCATAGCAAATAAGGATTGCACAATGACTTTTTGTTAGCTGCCAGCTAAGAAGGCAATTTTAATTACTAATTAATGCTAAGTTTTCTGCTACTAATGTGACATAAGTATATTGGCCAGGTAAGTTGCTATGTTTACTTACTGAAGCGCTAACCTCTAACCTCTCTATATCGTATTTTTGTGTGTATAGTTTTACTGGTGTAAGGAAATAAAAATAATAACAGTCTGTCTTATTTCCGCCTAAATTCATGTATTCTTATCATGTTTGTCTCATAAAGCACTTAACGAGTGTATATGTTTTCAATACCATTTACATAAAACCAACATATGATTTATGAATCATGGTAAAAATGATAAACAACATTCATTTTGGCTATCTCATCATTTATAGATACTCTTCACAATGATTTGCCATTTTTAAAAGGTGGGTCCCCAGAAAAATAATTTGGGTAATACTGGTCTAATGTTACTTGGATCATATAATGGCTGATGTTAGGCAGTTAATGATCCTCGGTTGTCTGTAAGTATTGTATAGCTTACTTGTTAGCCAGCCATGATGTCACATCTATAATGTCCCAAGTACTCATAACTAAAACATACTTTATCATGCATGCCAAGGCCAGGCCAACAGCTGGACAAATGTCCGGGCTGCTGCCTGACAGACCCTGTCAAACAGCCATTATATTTACTATAACTTCAATTTAATTGCAAGATGTTAACTTAACCTTTTTAGCATGCGGGAACGCTAGCATAGCCTGCTAGCATACGCTGCTAGCTGATGCTATGATAGCTCGCTAGCTCATGAAACTAGATACACACTTAAACCACGTAACTATATATTTCATACAGTTTTCTAACTATGAGGAAACCTCACAACTCAGGAAAACTAAGTAAACCTGTATAATGTTTCACTTACACTTTCCGCATTACCACTGCCAGACGCCATGTTCATGGTCAACGACGGCCTGTCCTTGGCTGTGGCAGGCATTTATAGTGCTGTGCGGACGCGTTCATATGATTGGCTGAAAAGTACATCCCACCCCATGTGGAGCACGTTCTTGTGATTGGCTGAAAAGAGGGCGACATCTGATTGGCTACAGATACTTCCCTGTTAAAAAAAAATGCATTTGTGGATCGAGAGACGGCAGGGGAGTCTCAAAAACATTCACATACAAATGCAGCGAAGTTCACAAATGGAGAGCGGTTCGCAAATGCAGATTCGACAGTTCGTGAATAAATGTCACAATATATATATATGATTTAGATGAAAATTGCAAATGTTTTTAGATAAAGATATTTGTGGATTTCCGTGATATATATTTAAAACAAGTTATATTTGTGTGTGCATCAAAAATACATTTGTGAACTTTATTAATTTATATGTGGATTATTTTTACATTTATATAAAATGAGAAATATTTGTGTGTGCATTGAAAAATATTTGTGTGTTGAGAGACATTTATATATAAATCCCAATATACATTTGTGAATCCTTCTGCGTGCATTTATTAATTATGAGACTGATCTAACTCCATAGTTTTGTCAAGTCTGACAAAATAACAAAGATGATGTCGTCAGGATTAGTAGCATTCAGTTCATCATATAGCTGAACTGAAAAATAAAGTTCCCACAATAAATGAATGATGAATAAGTACAGACTTTGAATTAAGATTGACCTATTTTTCAAAAGAACTTCTTCTGATTATCCACAAATACTTCAAAACACAATTATATAATTTCTGGACTTTCGGCTTTTCCGACTTGCCTGTAATTAGTACTGAATACTTATTTATAGACACTCCCAAGACACACTAAAGGAATTATTAGGAAAAGGTTGAAAATGCCTCCAGTTTCTGTGTATTACAGTACACTATGTAAACCTCATATTACTGAGAATTGAAACTTACTTGAGAATGGGATTCCATTATGGGGAACATCTTTTTTTGTGTGTTCATGACTTGAATATGTGACTTTTCAGATCAATATGCACTATTGTCTGCATTACAACACAATGGCAAAGTAACAATGACAACAACTTAAGACTTGATTATTGTGACCATCACGAGTGTTGGAGGTGGTGAGGAGGCTCAGCCATTGTCGGTTCATCGTCATTCTTTTCACACAATCTCAGCAGATCATGGTCTCTAGTGTCAGTTTCAACCATTCACTGAAAAAGCCAGTTTTTATTTGAAATAAATTCACCTGGCTCATTCGTGATTGTGGATTGTGACAGTTACGGAGAAAGAAAGGCTGTTTTGAAGTGAGTGATACAATAAAATTTAAGTCCTTTGAATTGGAAATAGCATGGATTCCCAGGTCCCGAGTGGTTTCTTCCCCCTGGGTGAGGATTGCTGGATTTGGCCAGACCCTGAGATAAATAATCCATTACCACTTGAAAGAGCAAGAAAAGAACAGTGCCCACTCTCTGTTGCTTTAGACCCTAATTAGAGCATAATTATGGAAATGAAGGCGCTGTAATTTAGAGGGCTACCTAACGTACTGAGTTGGTATCTGTACTTCCATTCTTTGAATATCTGGGCATTCTAGGGCAGGAATAATGGCATGGTTAATTGAGGCAGACAAACTTGGACCGTGAGAGATAATAATTTGATCAGTCTCTTTCAGCACTTTGATGGCTGATAGGTAATTGAATTGCAATTTGACTCTGTTTCAGAACAGCTGGTTAATGTGATGATTTTCATTTACAGCTTGTCAGCAAATCACTACAATTTCTATTTTGAACCAACAAATTTGCTATTATCTGATCTCAACTTGCCTAATCAGGATAAATCAGATGGCAGCAACCAGAAAAAGAACTGGAAGGGAGGGGAGAGGAAGAGGGTTTTCCAGAAACAGGACTGAAATTCTTTCCTGTGATTCCTTTAATTCAAAAATCATTATGTGTGGCCAACCCAAAATAACATGCGCAGTATGGGCGTTGAAACACAGTTTCTACTATGTGCTGACTGATGGAGATCTCATGTCAAGGACACACTGCCCACACTACCTGCGATGCACACACGCTGGTCACACAGTCAGTGTGTGTCCCAGGCATCATACCTCAGCTCCAGTACACCAAGAAGACCATCAAGTCCCATTTTATCTACAACTGACTACAGATGGTCATTAAAAACAATGTACAGTGTAAGAGCATCTCTTATTTTTACTGCTCGTGGGTTGGCCTTGGACATTTTCTCTCTCTTCTCCAGCATTTGCTGCAGAGTTGGTTGTTGTTGTTGTTGTTGTTGTTGTTGTTGTTGTTGTTGTTGTTGTTGTTGTTGTTGTTTCCTTCCTCTACCATTAGCAAACTCCTTTAAGTCTTTAGATCAGGGGTTCTCAAACTTATTACTCAAAGGGCTGCATCAGATTTTTATTCAAGGTCAGAGATCTGGAATGATTGGCAATAATAAAATCACATTTAATTAATTAACGTCACATCTCATGAAACCGAGGCAGCTGAGGCTCAGATAGTTAGTCCATATTTATTTCTGATATTCAAATTCTTACTACTGCATTTACACTGGTTGTAGAAATAGGAATTTTGTACTAGAGAAGGAGACACGTTCTGTATCTGTGATTTAGATTATTAAATTATTTGGTGTAATGTTAATGTGTGAACTCAGCAGCAAAAACATGACAATGTCAATGATAGGGAAAAAAGCCCCATCAGCACCACATTTACCTGGGGATAGGATCACTGTGAATGATCTCCATCTAAATGGAATATTCATTCAATAATACAAATTATTGATCATTAGAAAATGTATTTCAAAATAAAAACGGTTACAGTTCATAACATATTGTAGCCTGTAGAGAGAATATGGCAAAATCTGTGAGCTGCACTGACCATGAGCAACTGGCTGGACTGACGGAGAGAATTGCACCGCTTGAAAAGAAGATTGAAATGCTGCATCAAATGGTAGCCTCTATACCTGTTTCTGAAAATGGACAGACTTATTATGCAGGATTACTTCAGCTGTGGAGCATCTTGGCACACATTTGGCTGACACACAGCCCTGGATGTGTCCTAACACCTCTGGATCAGCTGCTGAGGCTCCCAAACTAGCCTCCCCTAATGACACTTCTTACTGATACATCACTGGACATCAGATTGAGAGCATCCACTCCAGCCAGCGCTTGGTCTGACGTCATCCACCGCAGAGGCAAATCACGCAAGCAAAAAATTAAATAAGAGGGCACTAACGCTCACTCCACCGCTTGAACATAGAAACATAGCTAAAGTACATCCATTTTTAAATCAAAAAGATGCTGAAAAACGGATTCATGCCTTTATTTCAAGCTGACTCGATTACTGTCAAACATTATTTACTGACCCCCCGAAATAAAACGCTGAGACATCAGCTCAATCAAAACTCTGCAGCTCAGCTGTGAACCAGAACCAAGAGGAAAGAGCACATTAGTCCAGTTTTAGAAGTAGAAGTAGAAGAAGAAGAAGAAGAAGACATCCTTCATTCGTCACTGTCAACACAACACGCAGAGTTAGGGGGAAACTGCACCCGCCATGCATATGTGAAATTCTTTCTCTGCTATTGACCCATCCTTGGTCAGTCCTTCCTCCGCGGCAGACCAGGAGCGGTGGGCTGCCAGCCAGCTGGTGCCCGGGGACTGGTTCCTTTGTCATCACCATTGGTCAGGTGGTGATCTTCTTGCATGTTTTTAGTGGGGGTATTTTTATAGAGGATATGCCAGGTGAACACGGGGAGAACATGCAAACTCCTCACAGAAAGGCCCCTTCCTCGAGCAGCAGGCACCAGAGGAGGACACACCACCAGCACCCACAGCGGGAATCGAACCAGGACCTTCTAGCTGTGAGGCGACAGTGTTGCCACCATCCCACCGTGCCACCATGGCTGCTCTGCTCTGTACAGCTGCTCTGTGCTGGCTTCCTGCAACATTCAGGATAGAGTTTAAGGTCCTCTTAAAAAGCCCTTAATGGACGAAGACCAAGCTACATCGCTAACTCCCTTGTTTACTTTTTGCCTTCAGAACACTGTGATCATCTGCTGCTGGTCTACTGGAGGTTTCCAGCAACAGTCAAAAAAAAAAAAAACTGGGGATGCAGCCTTTGTCCACTCTTCACTTTAGCGTTAACTAACAAGCTATTGGTTCCTGGTACAGGTCTGAAACTTTTGTGCCCACCTTATTCTACTCTATTTTTAATATTTCATTGTGTGGTTTTATGCATTGTCCATCTATCCATTGTCTATACACGACTGGGGCTGGAGCCTATCCCAGCTGTCATTGGGCGAAAGGCGGGGTACACCCTGGACCGGTCGCCAGTCAATTGCAGGGCGTTTTATGCATTGTCTTTATTTTTATTTGTATCTTCATTATGATTATCATGTCGGCTTTATTCTCCATCTTTTTATTTTTTTTTTTTAAGTTGATTTTCTATCTGTTATGTCCATTCTGTCTTTTCTATATGAAGCACTCACTTGGTGCATGGAATATTTTTCTTGTAGCACTTTGCACTTTGAGCTGCAATTCCTGTATGAAAGGTGCTATACATTTAAGTTTATTATTATTGTTGTTGTTGTTGTTGTTGTTGTTGTTCTTCTTCTTCTTCTTCTTCTTCTTCTTCTTCTTCTTCTTCTTCTTCTTCTTCTTATCATTACTATTATTATTAATACCATGAGGCACTAAGCTGACACTGTGGGGGCAGACTTTCAAATAAAATATATAAATAAAGATTTTTATTGCTATTTTTATGAGCCAATATAGATAACAGATAACATATAGCAAACTCCTAAAAAACATGGAAAATCCCCAATCATAATTAGATACTGAACTAGAAAATGCTCTCAGACCTGCACCAAGGAGTCAATGATGAGTCCAAAACCCATAGTTCAACTATCCATGAATGAGTTGTAATCTCAAAAAAAAAAAAAAAAACATCATTGCCAGGGGTTGGCAAGCTAATCAATGATCACTCTCAGCATGGCCTCTTCCACTGGTGGGTAATGTTAGATGTGTGCATTTTTTACACAGGGCATGGATGTGGTCCACGGGCCCTCCCTTAACAATCACTGAGTTGTGAACTGGATCCAGATTGATGTGCTGTTTGATCCACATGCTAACTGATGTCCGTACTTTGAGAAGCCCTTCTTTAGATGTTTTATCAAATTGTTAAAGGAGTTACTTTTCAGCCCTCCTCTTGACAACTTAGCAGAGCATAATTTGCACTCTACTCTACCTTTGCCACTGCTTTGTCATCACTTATCCTAACATATCTCCAAACTGCTGGCATTGCTCCTCCACTGCCTTCCTGCTCAGCTGACGAGAGGTTAAAGTCATATGCACTTTGGAAAGCCTGACAAATGACGTCATCCAGCCCATAGGGTTCATTCTGTAACCAGCCTGTTTTTATTGTTTAAGTTGCAGGACTTATTGCAACCTTCTTATTCCAAGAAAAACCCAAACACAACCAATTTTCTTGCACACTGGAGGTAATATACTGCATTTTGTGATAGTATATGTGATGAAGGGGTTTCTGAAATCCCCAATAAAGGCGAACTCCAAGCAATGTCACCAGAGGCAGCGTTGGTTCAGGCTGAGGACAATAAGATAAATATATATAAACAAATTGGGTGTGTGGAGTTGTCAGACCTCTGTAACTTCCACCTCATCTCTCTTTGAGGTTAGTGGCTCATGGCTTCATCAGCTGTTTCGAGCATAACACGGCTGAACGTTAGACAGAAAGATGTCAGCTGTCTAGTAGCACTGTGGATAATGTAGGTAATAATGTTCCTTTTTTCTTTTTTTTCTTTTTTTTTTTGTTACCTGACAGAGAGTATATTTTGGCCTTTGCTCCCCTTTCCCATAATTTAATAAAGGCCTTTTTTTTTTTCATTTATCCCTTTCGGTTTTTTTCTTTCCACCTTAAAATTCTTCTTCATCATCTTTGTGTCTTCCCATTTTTCACCTCTGCTCACCTTCTCTTCCCTTCACTCCCACACCCTTGTCCCTCAACTCTCCTCTCCTTACGATATAGATTCATTACAGTTTGATGATATCAGATGATTGCTCTCTCCCAGCTGGAACAATGGGTTTGTAACCCCCCCCATCTGTCATCTCAGACTCCTTACTTCTTCTCCTTTCTCTTTTCCTTTCTTCTTTTCTAGAGCCCTGTCAATAAGGGATTTATGAAACCAGAATCAATACTTGAGAGTAAAAACAAATCCAATAATGAGATCTACCAATACTAACACAGAGCTCTCTCAAATGATCCTGCAAGAGTTGTGCCAAAGATAAATGTGTTCTTAGTTATTATTATCTAGTCATATGTAAAAAGAGATGACATGAATGCAGCCTATAAAAAATTTGTGTGCTTCTGTTTCTATCTGCCTTTCAATTCCCGTGTTTCCCATAGAAAAGCTCAGGGAAGTGGCTGTGTGTTGCTCTTTACTGCAGCTGGGGAAGCTATGTGCATTTGCCAAACCAACCAGTCGTCATTGCTGAACACTTTCCTCTTGTAAATTCAAAATATACAATATATAAAGCTTCAGGTAAAACATAAATCTCACCTTTACCATAAAAAAGGAGTTGGTGTTTCCCTTGATTGACTTCCAGAGGTAGTTGGCCCTTTCTGACATGGTGCACCAGAAAGTCAGATGCCATACTTGAAAACAAACAGCCACACAAAGGGGAAATTTATACTTGAACTGTTTCCGTTGGCCAGTTCACTTCAGCTGTTGAATGAATTGCCATAAAATTTTGCAGACATTTATGGTCCACAAACAATGTTTCCTCATGATGGACCTAATTAAAATTACTTTTCATCTAGCCATCAGTAGTTTGACATTTATTTCTTCCTCCTGTTTTCTCTTCTTCTTGTTTTCCTTGTCTTTTTTCTTCTCTCCCATTCATTATTCACCTCCTTTTTTCATTTTCTCCTCTCTTTTTCTGTATTGTGTGTTTGACCATGTTTTATTCCATATCACCTGGATCCATGACACAGGTCATGGCACATGGATGCACATTTTGTTTAATGCAGTAATAAATCAAATGCATCTTTCCCCCATTCATCACTGGGCATCCCATTCACCACATAGGACAAAAGAGCAAAAGTAGGGAGAGCACACGTGCTTATCAGATGATGAGGCTGTTGCGACACGGAAAGACGTAAGCAGTGCTTTAGGAGGATTTAGAGCTGGTGAACAAGCCAGCCACGGGAGGGTTTGGGGCTACAAATAGCATCATTATTCAGCACTGAATTAAGCTGAATAGGGTTTCATCCTTAAGAGTCATGAGATGACAAACTGGGAAGATCAGTTTAGCATAAACTACATGTTTACTATGATTTAGATTCTAGAACTTGAATGAATGAGAAGAACAAGAAAACAAAATGATTTGCAGCCATGTGATTAGTTGCTACTGTGTAGAAGCCCTGTTAAGTGTTATACACAATGATCCCCCCCATGTGCAGTTACTGACCAGCTGCATATCTCTCCTTGCAGAGCATATGTCATTATGCTGGTAAATCACATAATATCATTCAGCAATAATACACACCAGGGAGTGCAACAAACTAATGCCAGTACTTCACTGACTGCATTGGGTATATTATGATGTGTATTGAAGTTAGTCTCTGCCATTCATGATTAGCTCTTTAAACAAAGTTGCAAAGAAACAAACAAAAATTACTTAGTGAGACAGCTTCTTAAACATCTGTGAGGACAACTAGTTCCATGCACCCAATTTAGGACTCACAAATGTCTGCACAAAACTGTATGGGGGGGGGGGGGGGGGGGGGGCAATAGGAGATGTCAGGGCATCGCCATTATAATTAGCATTCATCGTCTGAGCAGTAGGAATGTCGTAACCTTTCAATCCATCCAATAGTTGAGTCTGCTGTTATAAGGAATTTTCTAAATGACTACTTCAGATCTCACCTTTTCTCCTAGAACGGAATTCTTGCTTGTGTTTAAAGCAACAAAAATTATAAGCTTTTGAATAATTATGGAATTTCCCCCGCGAAACTGACTGAGTATGTTTATATTTGTGCATATGTTTGTTTGTTTGTCTGTTTGTTTATCTTTATGTAATTGTCTTGTAATTGTATGTATGCTGCTATTGTTAACCTGAATGTTATGTATATTATTTTGTTGAAAAATAATAAATAAATGATAAACAAACATGGAAGGAACAACTAGAAGAAACAAGGACTTTACCTGTAAGATGATTTGACGAAAACAATTATATTGTTTATTTGACAATTACCTCTCATTCACTCACGAGGATGTTCAGATCAGGCCGTCAGTCCTTTAAGTGTGTTGGCTGCGAAGAAGCTAAAAAAATTAGAATAAAAAGTCCCAAACCCACATACTAATGTGAAATGTCGCAGAGTGCTGTCCCATTGTCCTATATCATTTCAGGCCCTTGCAGCTGCTCACACTCAGGCACTTACCAGGTGACCTCAGCCATCCATGAGGACATTGAGATTGAGCTGTTGTGTCCCCTTCCTTCAGTGTCACATCATCTTTGTCCCTTGTGTCATGTGTTCTGGCCATTATCTCTATGTGTAAGCTTTCCTAATCTTTTTTGAGTGCTGCCTGATTTTAGGTTTTTGTATTTTGGACTTTTAGGCCTTTATGTATATCATGCTTTTGAGTCCCATGTTAGTTGGTTCACTGGTTATTAAAGGTCGACTGCTTCAGGAACATTACTGCCACCTGTGATCTGTAGCGGTGCTGACCATGATTTGGATGTATGCATATGTTTGCGTTCCCTGGAACACTATGTGCATGTACAGTGTGGCTCAGTGTAACTCCAAGTCAACCAGATCTCATCTGGATTTTAGGTGAATATGCGGTGCCTGACATGACCAGGGTGAATGGGACCAGTTGGTCTGCTCTCATAGCACAGGTCCTGTTCTATTGCCATGGTTCTCGGGTCGGTCTGTTACAGTAAAGTCTAATTCCCTGTCAGCTCTGCTCATGCTGTGCATCATAAGACATGTGGAGTATTGGAAATACTCCGTGATATTTGTGATGGCTTTTTAAAAAATGTATCTCTCCACCAGGTTTGGGTTGGTCTTCCACAGCTCTGTTTGGCATTGGCTCCAGCTCCAAACTTGTAGAACTGACCTGAAACTTTTGATCCAATCTGTGAAGTAACTGCATCCTGTCACCTGGAGACATATACTGTCTTTTTTTTAATGGAGGATTCCTCCCAACATGTGATGTTGTAGCTCACTGCACTGTGACAGATTCACAGTATTTAGCCTTTTAAGAGGGCAGCTTCCATTTCTTTTTTTTTTTTTTTTTTTTTTTTGCTCGCCGTGATGCCGTCACCTCACTCTCTCTCTTCCAACTTCTAACCTCTCCCCTTCTTCCTGTCATTAGAAAGCTGACACTGCTGACAGGTTGAATGTGTGTGTTTTTCTTCAGATAGATAGCTGCTCTGTGGTTATTCTATTCAGCATGCTTGCTGCCTTGAGGGAGAGTGCCGCAGCCATTGCTGTTCATAAACAGACGAACAGAGTGTCTGCCGTACTGCTTTAGGACTGGTCTTTGAAGTCTTTTTTTTCTTTCTTTCTTTCTTTTTGCAAACACTAATGTAAAACGTTTTACTTTGTAGTTCTATTGGCAGAATGAAATGTGCCTCCTCGTTGATGAATTCTATACTTGAGAGTATGGGCAAATACGCACACGCATAGTCTTATATACTCATTACAGGGCACCTGCATAACTAATTAGTGCTGACAGCTCACTCACTTTCTCTCTCAAAGAAACACTTACATGCACAGCAGCATCAATCACAAATGAAAGCGTTTTCATTTCCATTAATTTGGCTGTGGATTAAAGCTGACCCATTTTTGCTAATGGAGCCTACTTTGGACAGGAGAGATGGGGGAATGAGGACAAACCAGACTAATGGTTATCATACACCTACAGAAAAGGACTGGTACAGGGCCTCTATGACAACAGGTTGGATTTTCATCCAAAACGATTTACGTGGGGGGTGGCGGGTCCAGCCTAAAGAAATGATCACAGCAATATTTATGTAAACAGAGGTTTTTGTTCTGTCTCTGATAAATATAAAACAATATACCCCAAAGCAAATTACCAACAAGATTTAAAACATTTTGTTCTAATCACTGCACCTGTGATTTTCCATTTTTCAGTATTCTCGGGAGAAATCAGATTTTTTACCATGGTTTCTATTTGCTTGCCTGCATTCAGTTTGGACTTTGGTTACTCACTTTAAACGTGACTGTGTCAGAGTCAGAGAAGTGCAGTATTTAGAGCAAGGATCGAGTAGCACAGTGCAATTTTTTTTGGTGTCAAGGATTACAGGGATTTATCATTTCTCTGCCTGCTCCACAAGGGCCTTGTATCTCACTAGCATTTTATTTAGCAGTTTATGGACTGGCAGAGGTTATTTGGTCCTTAATATGTGTTTCCATGTCCATTGGAAAGGTGAAAATGCAGAAGGCTACTCGATCAGGGTCGTCAACCACCAGCAGCGAGCCCGCCCAGTTCTGGTGGCTAGATGAACAATTTGATGAAAAGTAAATTGATGATCCTTAAAAGTACTCTATACTGAATAAGCTATGAGCAGTTTTGCTTGCAATGTGGCCACTGATGTACAGACAACTATTGAAAACCCCAAAATGGTTCTCAAGCAAGGAGTGGATTTGTGAATGATTTACATGTGTTTAAATGGGAAGTTTAATCACACTGAAAACTACACTGTGTTTCATGTTTGTGTATCACGACTTGACTGAGTCATGAGTTATGATGTCGAACGATGTATTGCTGCATAGTTCTAGACTGTTACATTGTCCTACATTATTAAAGCCTGTGGAGAGATGACCACTATCTTAACAGTATTTGTTAAATAAGTCTCAAATTCTGTTTGTTGGTCATGATTGAACTTCCTCTACTGGTATCTGGGGTTAGCTGATGGAACCAGGTTTCAATTTCAGCTTAGCTTTTCATCTGTTACTGGAGAATAAGCATAGCAACACAGTATTGTGTAAACCACATACATATATTTAAATTTGACTTGTAAATAGCAGTAAATCTAAAGATACACAACTGCTGTTTTTCACTTCAAATCAACATGAGTGGAAATGCCAAAAATAGTTTGACATTTATTGTTAGATGAGTGGGGTGTGCCCAGAGTCTCTGCTGGCTGCAACCTTACAATGACAGCAAGAGGTGACCATGCCTGGCAACACAAATTTCTGTGCATCATAATCTGCAGAACCACAACATGACATATTTACACAACAGCTAGTCGTATCCAGCCTTGGGTGCAGGTAGATTAAGGAATACTTTTATTCAAAGAAAATAATGAGAGAAAAAAAAAAGAAAAAAAAAAAAAGGCCAAAGCAGGTGGGAAGCAGCAATGAAATTCCATCATGTAATACATCGATATAACATTTTAAAGATCCCCCCCAGACAAGACATAAGACATATAAAAATACTCTTGAAAGGATCATTTGTGTCTGATATTTCATTTACCCAGTTAAAAATTACATTTACTCCCTTTCCCTCAATGAAAAACCCAGAATCTATGATTATGCAAATATTTTAAGTTTAAGTGCTAGATGAAAGATGTCTCCTTTCTTAGTGCATGTGCATGCAGGCTTCACATTTCCACATCACAATTTCCCCCTTCAGCAGATGAATGTGGAAACAAACTCTGTACATACAGTCCATCATTCTGCACCATGACACTCAAATGTCCAAGTAACATCCTTTTGGAGTGGAAGTGGACTTTGATATAAAATGCATAATGTCCATTATAAATTCATGGCACATTCAAAGCCAGGAATCAAAGCTTAGTTTGTAGAAAATGTAATTTAAATTTCAGTGTTGCTGATTTGGTTGCTATTTAGTGTTTATATTTATAACAATAGTCCTAAATAATGGACCCCTTTTTTCAAGGCAGACAGTTTGTTTTAGATCACTGGCTTGATTCCAAACTGCCTCTTTCTGATGTACTTACTTATTGAGAAAAGCTGACACCACTAGCTAATTACTGTGTGAAATTACTTTAAAGACAAGGGCAATTATCACACCAAACATTTCACTTTGTTTATTTCAAGGAAATCTGTGATTTATTTTTTCATGCCTGAATATTAGATGAAATAATTTGATAGTGAAATGTGTGTTCTGTATGGATTTCATCATAACTTCAGAGGAATTTAAAAGCTGCCTTGGTTTTCTGACTTCAAAGTTGGGAAGGCTTTTGTACAGAATGTTAACATGCACCCACACAGGAAGTTTTCAAGCTGTCTTGTGGACCCACTTTTTCAAAAGTAACTTTCTCTAGAATTTACATCCGATAAAAATAACAAAATGTATGCTCCTGCTATTGTCTGCTCTGTTGCCTGAGCCTGTCCTTTCCATGAAATAAACTGGTGAATCCCATCGGAGGCATCACTCCTTGTCATATGCAAATTTAGTGAAGGCGTGCATTGTAAAGGAGGAATTTAAAATATTTAGAGAGCTCAGACATGGACGTATAATTTAGCATTAGAAAGGTGCTCCTGGTGTTTAGTACATTTGAAAGTATAATGCAACAATATCATATTCACCCTACACTGCAAGGATATCGAGATTTTATAAATATGACAGTTTTAGTAGACATTAATCTAGTCCACAATACATAATACCCATCTTGTTTTGACCCACTGCTTGCAAAGTGTTGACCTAAATAACACAACCATTGGCTGGCAGGCATGAGGAGGAGGAAAACTCTCATTTATCTGGCTCCCGGTAAAGCCTCTGATATTTGACCACAGCTAGTGGGACCAAAGTGGGTTTACTTTGGACTTCAGTCATTTGGGGTTCATAGAATACTTTACCTTTTGAGTTCTGGTTGGTTGAAAAGGGGCTAAGAAACCCAGACACCAGCCAATACAAGCGGCGAGTCCTAAAAATAAAGACTGGGGTGATAAAACAGTGATAAGCTCTTAAAACTATGGCAATACATTGCCTTCACCAAAGGAAAAACAATTGTCAACATTCTCTCAGAATCATCACTTCAATCAGGAGAGACAAGTGAATGAAGTAAAGATAACTGTTTCGTATGACCTATAATATGTGATAATTAACTCTTATCAGAATGTCTTTGGCACTTTGACTCGACAGGGAGATTTCGTAATCGAGGGGCACTGCCCTGAGCAGCGGCGACATAAATCCCCCCATGGAGTCCAGACTGTGGTGGTGGTGACTGATGAGGATGAAGAAATGATGAAGCTAAAGATCTGCGAATAATGGCGGTGATGGGGTGCTGGATGGTTGAGATAACAGCAGCATGAAAGAACTAAGGCAGACAGAGAACCATGTTTAAAAAGACAGCAGCGAGGCTAATCATGAAGGTGTTGCTGCACAACAGGACAACAGCTGATATCTCAATGGAGAATTATCAGCGAGCATGAAAGGAGTGAATGTGGATGGTACGAGAATTAAACTATGGGCCTAAGCATGCAAAAGAATAGTCCTCCTGCATGAGCTTTACTTAGTATCTCATGTAATTAACAGATAATAACCTACTGCTTTGTTTTTACTGTTTTCTTACCATATAAGTCCACATGTACCTTTTCACCGTTTTGACGCTGTCAGTATTAATCTACAATGTAGAGAATAATAAAAATAAAGAAAAAACACTGAATGAGAAGGTGTGTCCAGACTATTTACAGGTACTGTTCATCTGATCTGTATGTTGTCAGTACACCAGCCCAGCTCCTACAGACCATTTGTCTGCTTCTAACATTCTAAATCTTCCTTGCTGTTTTAGTGTTTGTTGTCAGCAGTTGGCAACAAGTGAACTTGGTCCCAAGCTGTTTCAGCAGCAGTGGAAATGCCTGTGACTAGTCACACGCAGCAGTTTGACTGCTTAGAACACTGCCTGTGATCAAATGCCACATCACAGGCTCTGATCTGGACAGACACCTTCAAACCATGTGTCTGCTGGTGGGAGACTTTTCACTCCGTCTTAAAGCTTGGCTGTAAATTGCTTTGGCTTCTGATCTGTAGCTGAAGTTTTTGTTTTTGTTTTTGTATTTGGTACATGTTAAATGCCTGTAGTCAAGTTTAAAATAACTATTATAGTTATTATCATAATCATTATTATTATTACAGTCTGTGCCCTGGATTTAATTAGGAGCTGGGTAGCTCTGCAGCCAGACCCTCTTGTATTTGCCAGTGTTATTATTATTGCAGTATGGGAGGGAAACAGAGCATCTTTAAACATCAGTTCGGCACTTATGGAATAATCAGTCCTTGTAAAAATAAGTTACAGACATCTGCCTATATGTGCAACCTGGTGAGCCTCTTCTGTGTTCTCACTTGTCAGGTCTCTCAAGATCATGACCTGCCATCAGTGTCTGAGGTTACAAGTTTGCCCTGGGTGATGCAGAATGGACATGCATTTTCTTCCTCACAAAATGGAAAGTGGTCAGCAGCATATGTCTGGATACTTTCAGAATTTCTAAGATTTAATATGAGATCAAATAAATCAACTGCAACAAAATGGTCAAAGATGCACCCAATGTCAAGGACTTCAAACAAGTAAGACCTTTTCAGAAATTTCAGTTGACATTATTTGATTCAGTTAAGTTTGGATAACAGTTGAATGTCTGTTCTTCATACAAGTTTTTCATTTTTGAGGAAAATATATGAAAAGTATACTATATTTTTGGGAATACATCACTGCCAAAGTGGCCCAGGTGAAAACTGAAAAAAACAAGAGCTCGTATAATTTTGAAAGTGACATGAAGACCTTCAGTGCCTACAAACACTCCACACAACCAAACATTACATCCTCACCCCAGGACAAACAAACAGAATCACACAAGCAGAAGAATTCAACCCAGAGTTTCAGTGTCAGATGTGGTGACCGTGTCTGAATATCAAGCCAAAGCCAAAGCTATCCTGACATTACAGACTGCACAGAGGGAACAGAAATCCCATTTATCATCAGATCAATTACAACACGCTGGCAAAGATAGACACACAAAAACAGCTTCTGAAACTGATGAGTGACAATAATGACTGAAAAACTTTCATTTTCATTCATGGATTTGTATCTTCACCTGCTGTCATTACTGTTGCTGCTAAAACAACTGCTGCAGTTACAATGCTGCTCCATCACTGCTCCTCCAGCCACGCAAGCTCCAAGCACTGACAAAGTAGATCTTCACACAAAGGCTTCAGATGAAGATGACACAAGCCGAGTTTGTTCCCTGCCAAAATGTTGAAGTTCCAAGAAGAAACTAGGACAAATGGAACTTGAGTGTAATTCAATTTATATTGAACTTCTGATTTAGTTTTTCAGACGCTTTTCAGCTGTTATAGGAAGAAGATTAAATGTCCAAAGCAGATTGAAATATTTAGAGAAGTTGTCGTTTAGAAGATTTTCTTTGCCTTAACCGAAACTGACAATTTGAGAGGACCTGGTCAACTCTGTGCGCCAGTGGCGCACCGCTGGGCAAGTGTCGTGCGCTCACGTCACCAATACCTCACAGGTATTGTTCCACAGTGTCTGGCATTTCACTGCGATCAATTATTAGCAACAGCCATGATTCAATGTAACTATCTGAGTCAGCACCTACAGTCAGACCTAAATTTATATATTATATATTTTGATCAGTATCTCATCTGACCACATCGAAAGCACGTTCGGCACGTGTAATGGTCACTCAACCTGACTGAATGTACACAGGTGAAACAGGGATGTCTGGTGATCTGTGACTCAAATTGCCTGGTGACAAACGTGTATGCCACTTTCCCGGGTCGGCACATGACTCGTTCATCCGGCGAATTCTAGCATCCCTACAGTCTTTCAGGGGGACACCCCTCTGGATGTGTGGCTGCTAGGTGATAACGGCTATCCACTGAAAACGTGATGACGCCATATATCACACCGTCAACAAGACAGCAGCGTGGTTTTAACGGTGCTCGGTCAGTCATCGAACGCACATTTGGGGTTCTCAAAATGCGTTTTAGACGTCTGGACCAGACAGGTGGTTCATTAACATACAGCCCTCAGAGTGTCGGAGAAATAAATTTCGCGAGGCAGTAAATATGGCCACTGCGAGCCTGGACCTCCCAGACCAGAACGTCAGTCTCGTCCTGGGAGAAGTTTGGGCGTCAGACACTTTCCTGTGCGGGCTCAGTCATCCTCGAAACTTGCCATGCGCCTCGGCCAGCTGCGTTTTTAAAGGTGTGGCGAGGAGCTGGTGTGATTGGTGAAGATTGGACTCGGCTGTGTCAAACCCACTGACAAGGGGGAGGAGTTGCGCAGTGCACGAAAATACCAAAGTCTGCGCCGCCACGCCCCATTGGCGAAGCGGACCTGACTTTGCGCCGCGCCTCCGACTCGTCACTTTTCCTGTTTGGTCCATAGATGTTCCTCACTGGCTCACTGTCTTACATTTCTTTGTGTTGAAGATTTGTATATCTCCAACAGGTCGGCTTCCTAATTCCTGACTCCATGTGCATTATCTTTTTACTTAAATTTGTATTCATTTCTGTTATGAATCATCCATGTTGACATTAATTCAATAGCCAAATCTCTGATCGCTTCGAGAGAAATGGTTTTCATGGGCTTTGCTCCATATGCATGAATCCTTGTTTGGTCAAGTTCGTTTGTATTGCTTCAGGTGATTCCTTTATGCTTCTGTTAGATTTTTTGGAAGAAGGCGAGCAAGAAAAAGGAGCTCTCATTTGATTAGTTTCCAAAATGCTTTAGGCTAGATCAGCAGAGACTTTGTTGGTGTATTCTGAATAAATAAAGTCTGTACAGTACAGTACAGTATTTTTAACTTTTAATAATACTCCATAACTGGAGTGTACTTGTTTTCCTTTACATTTATGGCCGGGTGTTATAGCAACCATGGTGGATGAGCAAGTCTATTTCTCTGGGTAGCTCAGCATGATCACAGCATTTAATGGACAAGGTTGTGAGTTCAAGACATATGTGATGAAGACTAAACACCTCATACCTGCTCAGGCATTGTGCTGTGTGAATTAGAGACGTCTGACTTCAAGGTTTAACAACAACTCTGGTCCAGCTGTTCAACTGATAGACAATCCTGTATTTCTTGTAATTCTCTTCTTCCTCCTCAAATTGTGTGACCCTGACTCACTGCTCTGCAGCAGTTTTCATTTTGTTTTTAATTCACAGTAAATGTCTTCACTTTGTTCAGATTTTTTTTTTTTCTTTTAATGTACCTAAATTGCATTAGTACAAATTCCCAGTCCTATTTCGCGGACTGCTTCACATGTGGCAATTATAATCCAAGCAAGTAAATGTAAGTCATGTATGTGGTTGTATGAGAAAGCATATTAAACATAGTGTATATAAGGGTGACTGCATGCAATGCAAGACTGAGTGGTTCCATGCTTACACTTGTAAGTCTGTCTTTGTTAATAGGTGCCGGTATATGTGTGTGTGTGTGTGTGTGTGTGTGTGTGTGTGTGTGTGTGTGTGTGTGTATTTTCACTTGGCAATGGTGGCTGGTCCCCAGACTCTCTCTGTCTCCACTAACATCTGGCCTCTCACAGACTTAGCCTATAGGCACGCACGCAGGCACGCACGCAGGCACGCACGCAGGCACGCACGCAGGCACACACGCAGGCACGCACACACACACACACACACACATCCAGAAACATGCAAGCTCAGACTGACTCACCCATGCTATCTTACAAATGCCCACTCACTTACACACACACGCTTTGTCAGTCATTTAGTCTCACACAGACACAGACACAGACACACACACACACACACACACACACACACACACACACACACACACACACACACAGGCAGGCTGGCTTTGGTGCTGCAGGTCGATAAATTTCTCCAGTCAGTGTTCCGAGTTCCTCAAGTGATTGATTGATCAATTGTAGTGAGGAATCGTTTGGTCCTACTGGGACTGACAAAGACCTGCTATTATCACATTGGTAAAATATCGGTCCTGGCCCACAGCTGATTTGTTCTTATGAGGCAGACATATCAATTACACATACTGCTTCTGCTGAGAGTGGTAAACATCATACAGAAGGCTGCTGGTGTCAGACTCCCTGAACGTGAGTATAAATGTTTCCATTCAACAGACCTGCTGCTCAAACTGTCTCAGCAACAGTAGTGACAGCAATGGAGCATCTTCTTAAACTGTTTAATCTTGTGACCTATTTTTGGCGCTGTGCTGTTAATGGATGTGTTAACAGCGGCTGAAGGTTGGCTCATACTCCTGACAACTGAATTCAGTTGAGAATGATAAGGGGCTAGAGTGCAAGATTGAAGAGCAAGATCCAGTCAAGCTGAGATGAAGAGCAGTGCATAATGCTTCAAAGCAGCTAACTAGAACACTACGGCCTACAGCTGAATGTGAATAATGACAATGCTTGTATTCAAACTTGGTATCCTCCTGCTCTGATTTTCTTTTTCTGTTGTTCTTCAGATATTCTAGTAGAAGAGTAAAATTATTGCAATTGTAAGTTCTGTATACCATCAATGACTGAATTTGATATGTTGTGGAAGTAAATGTATGTCAAATCTAAATTTTGGTTATGTCATTTTCACTGAACCTTGCAAAAACAAAAGTCAGCATGGAGCTCGCTGCTTGCACAGCAGCCTAAGCAAGTGCAGGATTGTTCTAACTTGGCCATCGGCTGACATGTCGAAAAGCATGATTTAAGACCACCGATTGTGACTGACCACCTAAAATTGTGTAAAGGTTAGTTACCTTAGGACTAACTTAAACTGGCTCTACACAAAAAGTCAGGAATGCTCTGTAATAATAAATACACCTAAAATGTTGCTACTGATGGGAAAATCCCCACTGACCTTTTTCCTGTCCAAAAAGATTTTTCAATAAACCGTATAAAGTCTTGGCCCTGGCAGTTTTGCAGCATTAGGCAAAGTTTTACATCCAATTTTTTCAATCTAGTTTTTTTTTTTTTTTTTTTTCACTATGCCATAAGGGCCGTAGATTACTCCAGGGAAGATTTTTGGATAGACTCCTCCTTTTTCCAACAGTCTTTTTCATTTTCATGCCAATGGGAGAGCAGTGATGTGCCTGGTGGCTATCATCTTGGAGAGGCATATAGAAGCAATTGCAGAGCATGACGACACGAGAGCCTGACAGAGATCAGATGAGGCTGCTGAGAGAGGAAGCAAGGGAAAGGAATCACTAAATAAGTGTGGTAGATGAAGTTGCTGATAATGTACTTATCTTAATTATTCTGTAATAATAATAATAATAATAATAATAATAATAATAATAATAATAATAATAATAATAATAATAATACTGTCATTTTCCTTTTGAATTAGGCCAATTATATAATCTTACTGAATAAATATTGCACTCCTTCTGAGGTAATAATCTCCACTTGGTGTTGTATTAATGCTGTGACGTTAGAACTTAATCTAACAATTTGCTACATCTCATTTCACTACATGTTCGTGTGTTCGAATGCCAATGTCATGACCTTTTTAACAAGTATTCAGATACAGTATGTAATAAAAGTAGGAATGCAGCGATGTGAAAATACTTTACAAGTTTACAAGTAAAAGTTCTTAAATGGACTTCCTACTGAAGTTAAAGAGGTATCATTACCACAATATGCAAATGTACACGCATTCATAGATTTTTATATATCACATTACATGGGACTCCTCTTAACTACTGTATATATAGCAAGATAGTTTACTTGAAAGGTTCCTAATCTAGCAGGGGACTAATTGTACATGTCTACGTCCTGAACTGCTCAGGTTTGGTATGCTATGTTCACCGTTCAATACAACCTTTGACCCAAACAATACTTAAATGCAGCACTTGAGTGAGTGTACTGTACTTAGTTACTCTAGATGTCTGTAGGGTTAGGGTTAGGGTTAGGGTGCATGCTAGCACATGCATGTGTGTCTAGTAAGACATCTTAACTAATACAACTTGAATTGACTTAATAAATACAAATAAAACCTTTTTGTCACTTCTGATTTGTGTGCAGTGTGCATGCTCGTGCAACCATATTTCCAAATAATGACAATCTGTCCTCTCAGTCAAGGTAAGCCAAAAGATGAGGGGGGTTACAAAAATACCCACTGTGAACACAACAGGACAATCTGTGTCCATAGATGATGAAATAGCAGCAAGGCCACCCTCAGTCTTCACTGCTGGAATAACAATCGCAGCAATAGCAAAGGGGAAGTGAAAAAAAGACACAATGAGATGATGAAAGAGGTGGAGAGAATGGGAAGTCATGCCATTATTGCTGGAAGACATGTCATTTCTCCATGTTGAAGGTCACAGAGGGACTTTTAGACACTGAAAAATAAAAGCACTTTGACTAATGCTCTCCCTACAGTTGCATGAGGTGTAAAATGGTGCCTGTTAATTAAAATGCAATGTTTAATGCGTTATGTAACACAGAGACACAGGAACACATAACAAAGCAAATCACCAGAAGGGAGATGAGGTGATGACGTGTCCCAACACACTGGAATAAAAACAGACATTTAGGTTTTTGAAAATATGTGCTGGAATAAATCTGTTTGCTCCATTTTTAGAGATATGATGTTGCCATGTGTCAAAATATTGTGTTTTCTGATATTGCAAGAATACAGTGACTGCAGCTGACAGTAAACACTGATCATCATGATCATCCAGAGTCCCTGAAAGCGTTCAAATAAAACTGAAAATGTTAGAGGCATGGCTGGAGGGATAGCAAACTCCACATTGCATACAATTTCATGGCCATCCAACCAACAATGGTTGAAATATTTCAGCTGTTCAATCAGTCTTGTTGGCTTACGTTGCACTTACTACTGTATGTTTGAATTTTATGGTGGCCCTGAGGGTCACACATTTTGCAAAGAACGACATGTCAGAATACAGAAATGGTGGGAAAAGGCTTCTTGTTTGTGATTGGACAGAACCCAAGTCAATTCAAGCTCATTCATTCAAGGATACGGAAAAAAGTACACAACACAAATAGGAAATGACATTGAACTGTCACCAGGAACGTGGGTTCTGTCCAGTCACAAACAGGAAGTGCTGGCAAACTTTTTCCATAATCTGTCTTGTGAAATGTCAAATTTCCTGAGATGCTGTGTTTTCTGAAATGTTATTTAGCTTTGACCCTCAGCGCCACCTTAGATTTTTTTAAGCAGTCAATCCCAGAGATTCATACCTGCTGTATAGCTCCCAGTGAAGCTTTGAATGTAACAGATCATAAATCCACACTGAGATATTGTTGTTGGATGATAACAAAACAGTTGCCAGAGTTGATTCTGTAGTTGGTCTGGGGCTTTTGATCATTGCGTGAGGTTCAGCAGAAGGAGTTTGCAGAGTTGTTATGGAATTCTATATTCACATTTTGGATTTTTTCCATGAACTCTAAGGACTTCTCATCCATGTTGAATTAAAGGTCCATTTTCGGCCTTCGAAACTGCAGTTAAGAAAGCAATCTTACCACAAAGTCAATTTAGTAGGTGTTCTGGAGCTTCCCACCACAAAATGAAATAATTGTCATTTTATCTTTGTTTTACTGAGAAAATGCTCAAATTGTACCACCCAGGACAAGACTCATAGCTTACTCACCTAAGAATGTGGTCAGGAAACCTCAGACATGTTTCATCTGTTCAGGAAAAACCCAGATGCTATTGCCTTAGCAAGCCTTTAAGAATATTTTTAATATAAGATGCAGGTTCTCAAAGATACAGAATGTGCGTACCATAGCAGATTTACTGTAGATACATGTCATTGAAAGTGCATAGTGTGTGACATCACAGGCACATGGAGGTGTTTCTGTCATTGGAGGTGTTTTGTGTGGATGACATTTTGAGTTCTGTATCTGTTTTTGGAAGGTTGGAAATGTGCACACTAACCAGATGGTGTGTGCACTTGTGACACTGTACCTGTTTTGAGTGAGACATTGCAGCTTTATGTGGGTTTTCCAAGTGTGTGTACTGCAGTTACAAAAAGAAGGTTTTTGTGTTATTAGTGTCAAGTGTTTGCATGTGTGTGTGTGCCATCATGTATGCATATGCGTATGGCATCTTAGGTAGGGTGGTGTGACCCACATGTATAAGTTTGTGTATAAACGTGTGCATGTGGTATTGCAGTTAGGTAGGTAAGTGCTTGAGGTGTGGATTGCATCAGCAGTGTGTGTGTGTGTGTGTGTGTGTGTGTGTGTGTGTGTGTGTGTGTGTGTGTGTGTGTGTGTGTGTGTGTGTGTGTGGAGCACACAGTTTGATGCTGTTGAGGCAGAGGTACGATCAATATGACCCAAAGGCCTTAAGAATCAGTCAGCTAAGCACTACAGACAGGAAACTCATGTCAAGAACTGGGCAGAGAGCGCATCGCTAGTAGAGTTAAATCCACCGTGTGTTTATCTGGTAAAGACAATGTGCAGTGCTGCCAAATGTGGACCAAAGAAACAGTTGTTTCTCACAAACTCTCTGAACTAGCTTTGTATTGTTTGAGCCATTCGGTCAGCTTGAAAAAAACACTTTTGAAAAGTCATCTGTTTGTTAATTCTGTTCTGTTGGCAGTGTACTACAAAATACTATTAAAATTAAATCAGAATTTATATTTAACTTATTGTTTTAGGTAGGGATGTCCCGATCACGTTTTTTTTGCTTCCGAGTCAGAGTCATTTGATTTTGAGTATCTGCCGTTACCGAGTCCCGATCCGATACTTCTATAAAACATTATGAAACGAACTGTTATTTATTTATTTATTTATTTATTTATTTATTTATTTTACCAATGGCTCTTATGTAACACTTATGCACAATTGTCCATGCATGCAGTGCAGTGTATTGTAAACTTCTATGAGGTAGCTTGAATTACAGTCTCAAGTCAGAACAGAACACAGAAATGAAATGAAATTTTCTTCACATTAGGAATAGTGCAACATTACGTAAGGGATAATGCCCGACGAGATGTCCATTATCAGAAATGAATGGACGACGCGGAGGCGTGAACCGTCAGACGCGAATGAATGGACTTCGCTTTCATTTCTGATAATGGACACCTCGAAGGGCATTATCCCGCTTATACCATGGTCACTTGCGTAAGTTTTTCCACAAGAAGCGGCTGAGTGGACTATTTAATATCTCTTGTTGTGACGCGTTGCCAAGGTAACCGGCTCTGGCCACAGAACCTGCAGCTCGGTCGGACACAGCTGTTAGATTAGGCCTAATCAGTGGAGGGAAGTGAGATGATTGCTTAACGTTATTTTACGTGACACAAAGTATCATTTCAGAGGGCAAGTGCACCTCTTACCGCTTGTGTGTGTCCTCTACTGTCCTGCTGTTGTGATAAATAAACTGTGAAACAACGTATGTTAACATATGTTCTGAGTTTCTGTTGCCACGGTTACCAACTAGCGTTTGAGCCAGCGCAATTTTTCCTCGTTGTTCACTTTGAAATATTTCCACACAGCAGACATAGCAGCATATCACGCACCTCAGCTTCAAACTGCTGTGTGCTGCCGTGTTCCGCGCATGCGCTGTTCAGTGGCGTCTGTCACAGACAGACTCGGCCTGTAAACGTTGGTAGTTAATAAGAGTTTGTTTCATAAGGATTTAACTGTCACTGCTAAACATTTTAATAAGCTTTTTTTTTTTTTTTTTTTGAGAGATAGAGAGAGAGAGAGAGAGAGAGAGAGAGAGAGAATTGATTGATTGATAATTCATCATTGTCTAGAAAACAAGACCAATTTATTGCAGCTCACACCTTGTCATAATAGTTACATCATTGTAATACTTAAAATGTGCAACAGAATGCATAGATTTGATTGGCTGAGTAGCATCCTGTCAGATGATTTAGAGTGTATGCATTCTGTCTGTGAGTTTCCTGAGCCGCTATGGTGGAAATGCTTCAAAATGTCATGATGCTCAGTAATTTACTGTCTATAGATCCAGGGCCGGATAGGACAGCATGTGGGTCCAGACCTGGACTACAGTGTGCCTACCCTTAGGGGAGATTGAGAGAGATGGCAGGTTAACACATGGATGGCATCTACCCTTGCTCCACTTCAAATCTCCTACTGCCCATAAACACTTTTCTTTAGGCCTCAATATATTTTTAATGGAATAACATTCTAAAATCACCAACATAAAACAAACAAAATTTAATTTTGTGACATTTCACCTCAGCTTCACCATGCAGCTGGTTTCCTGTGCATAGTACTGCAGGGCCTCTCACAAATGCTGATACAGTAATGGAAATTTGAATGGCAACAGATAAACACAAAGCTTTTAGAAATGTATTAGAAAGAGGGATGCAGATGGGAGGAAAGGAGAAGATGACTGACTCATCTGCAATGACCGAAAAGCTGAAGGACCTCTGGCATACATGGTTATTTCAGTACATGTTTTGTTTATACTTTTGAAAATGAGGAATACATGCATTACTCACAGCAGCTGACCCTATGTTAAGCCCTGATCTCCATAGTTGCTGTTGCTCTGTCTGTCAAGCTTTCCGTTCTCACACTACACATGGAGTGTACAATGATAATGGTGGCAGATTGACCACCGAAATTCGCAGTAATCTTTAAAACACTGTGTCTTCAATTCCTCAAAGAAATAAAAAAAAAAGCAGGCTTCTCATTTATAGCTGACAACAATGACTTTACAAGTGTAGCTAGCTATTGTAAGCTAATGATAAGGCTTAAACTCTGTGAGTTGAGAAGTTGGCGTCCAGCTGACATTTCCATGTGACACCTGTGGCCCTTTCTCATAGAAAGGGCCACAGGTCTGTCTTTTCTAAAGAGTTAGCAAGAAGCTTACTCCTTCCTTTTCCAAAATTCTTGACAATAAAAATGCTGCATTGGGGGTTTGAAAATATGGTCACCTTAATGTAATGTATACATAGGAGAAGCACTGCATGTATATTTCAGTGTAGAGCTAGTTTGCCCAATAATGTGGTATTAAAAATAAAATGAAAATGATAATAAAAACACTTGAATTGTTTTGGTGTTAACTATAGAAAAAATATGCTACAGTGGCTAGATATAGGCTGGGTATTGTCAAATAGTATAGAGATGAGGAAGAAGCAATGAGCTTGATAAATGTGATAGTATCAAACGAGTTGCTGGAGTGTGAACTTCCCAAAAACAAAGAACAGGACTGGGCTGCTGTCATTACGCTAAATCCTAATGTAGTTGTGTCTTGGCTCACAGACTGAGATATCCACAAACAGTGGATGTGTCTGTTGTGAACAGATATTTTTCTCATGTAACTTCTATGAACATATAATGTAGAGAGCTAATAGCATGCCCATTACCTTTGGAGGTAATGCTTGGTTACCACTGTAGGTAGTATGCTAGTTAGCCAGATATGCTGACATTTGCAGTTAATGTTAGGGCAGATAAAGACAAAGTTAAATCAATTTCTCACGTTTGGTCTTGTGTTTTAAGTTTTTAACAATTCCAAAAAAGATGTCATCCTTCAAATTATTGAGATACTGACTATCGCTCTTCATAGAGCCTTACACACACTGCATCGATATGTAGAGATGCGCAAAGCTTGACAGGACTGTTGGTGCTTCTTACAGTTACTAAGGTATGATTGGATAGTTGCTGCTTGGAGGAGGGGTTTAGGGAAGGGTCAATTCTTTTTACCAAGCAAAAAATGTTTCTCTGAGTAAAAATTCAAGTTGTAATCTAAATCCAAGTTGAAATGCAAAAATTCAAAAAGTATAAACATTGGTATATATAGACATGAAAACGATGAAAACATTGGAGATGCATTAACATGCTGTTTAATGTGCTGCAGGTGGGCAACTAATTACCTATCTAGCCTACAAACTGACCTTAGCAGTGCACCTTCGCCATGAATGTTTGTTTGGTGGCTTGTCCAACCAGCTAAGGTACTGGACAAGACATGTGCTCGAGTTTGTAAGTTATATAAGAGGGAGATTTTAGCAGGAAATCTAACGTTAAATGTGGCTGTTGTTCAGAGTGTTTGACTATAGTGTCGGCTCTGCCTCTGATACAATGCTGACATTTCACAATAACATAATAAAATTTGTCCCAGTATCGAGCCCTGGAGGACTCCACAAGTAGAAACAAACAAAAAAATATCTGTGATTTGTCAAGTAACAACAGAACCACTTCAGAATCCCAGACATACCAGCCCAGTGCTGCAGCCTCTAGAGGTCAACCACATCAGAAGCTGCCCTTAAACTGATCAGTAGGCTACAAGGATGAAAGGCAGTACTGTCCATTCTTAACAGATTATTTGTTACTCTAATAAGCACATTCTCAGTCCTGTGATGTTGTCTAAAACCTGACTGTACGTTTTCATTATGTTGTTTTCTGTCAGCGCTTCAAGAAGTTGTATGGAGACAGTCCTCTCAAGGAGTTCTGCAATAAGCAGTCACTTTTGAAATTGGTCTGTAATTGCTGCACTCTGATGGATCAAGGCTGGATTTTTTTAATGAGTGATTGCACACAGGCAGTCTTCAAATATTCTATTACACAGTCCGAAGATAAAGAATTTAAGAATTGAAAGCAACCATTGAGGTGTGTCATAATTGTCAAAAAGTCATTTAAAGGGACTGGTATACAACTTGATAAAATAACACAGTTGGGGCAGAATCAATCAAAGGAGTCAAGGAATCAATGAAATAATCAAAAGCAGCAATGTTTGATTGTATCTAACCAATTTTATTATTAAAAAGGTTAAAAATGTAAGACATTCCTCACTAGATGACTTAACATTGATAAAAACATACAGGATTTAAGAGATGGTCCACAGTGTTAAAAAGACTTCTGGACTGTGCTTAGTATGAATTAAAGAGAAATAGTTGGCCCTCACATTTTCTACCTGTTCGTTTAAAGAAATCTTTTATTCTTTCAATTGTTGATGATGCAACCAAAAGCCTTGTCTTCTCTGCCTCTGTCCCACATTTCTACCCTGTCTTTTATGAGTGTGAAAGTCATTCTTCATTGATCCAGAGTTCCAATCCTATGCTGGGTTTACTTATTGTTTTAAAATGTGCAACAGAATCTAAAGTGGATGTACAAAGGATGTTAAAGTCATTCATCAGCTTGTCTGTGCTTGTACTCATTTTGATACAGCTTCTCAACTAAAAGTGCAAGATTCTTGAGCTTTGTTTAGCATGTCATTTTGGAAAATGCTATCACATAAAATACAAAGGTGCATAATTCAATGAAATTGAATGTAAGACCATTCTTCATACCATAAGTAAGCACCAAATCCATAGTATGTCCATGGTTGTGCGTGGGCCCAAGAACACGGAAGAAGAATGGATGATAAAAATCTGAAGATTCAGGATTCCCCAGATTCCAACCATGTTTCTGTTAAAATTAGAAGTGATAAAATCATTTAAGATTAAAGTCTGGATAGAGTGAACTCTAACATTAAAAAGACAGAGCTGAACTCAGGTAGATGGGGTCAGAAAAGAACCTGGGGGTTGCACATGAACGCTAAATATATTTGATGACACAGCAGATCTTGTAAGCCTTACAGAAAACCTCCTGTTACTCATCTTGACCAGAATATGTCAACAGAGCATCCAAGTCGAGAAAATGTATTACTGTTAAAAGCTGAGCAAGACAATAGAGACTAGGACCTTGCATTAATGCTATTAACACGAGTGCTGTTTAACAATAATGGTGTGAGCACTTGAGCGGAGGTCAGCGGGAGCAGGGATGAGCTCAAGCAGATCAGGGATTTCACCACTAGACAGAGAGTAGGTTAATCCACAGGGCAATTCACAAATCTAATTATTAAATCTAATTATATTCCCCCAAAAGAAGACATTGTGAGCTCTGGTCTGAACAGCACTGTGGGCAGGTTTGAGTGAGGGTAAATGGAGCAGGAAACACCATCAGTGTCGGCTTTGCAGACTGAGCAGATTCAGTCAATATGGTTAAGATACCCTCCCATTAGCACCATTGGGATCATTTTCTCATAAATGTTTTGAGCACAGGTTTGAGTATGATTAACAGGGTGTGTGCAGAAAACCAGGGGTTGAATGTATTATTTTCAGAAGACAAAATGTGAACTGTTCTCCTATCAGTCCTTTCAGCAAGTTCCTCAAAATAACATCTTTTGATGTCATTATAATGGAGCAACAAAGTCCACCTAGGGTTTAGGTGGATGCAGTAGTCAACAAACCGTCAGAATTTTGTACACAAGACTAGGGTTGGTCGATATCTTATAATTTTCCAACCAGCTTTGGCCAATATATTTGCGCAGTTTAAAACTCACAAAATGTCCAGAAAGGAAAGGTTCTTTCATTTCTGTCATTAATAAAGGACATTTTAGACAGTTGACTGCCGACATAAATCCTGTACTCATTCCTTCAAATACCAACAGGAAAGACAAGTGACTGAACCTAATAATAATGTCACGTCAACACCCACGACCCTTAACAATGTCACATTAGATTATGTGCTGGCTGCATGTTTTTGTAGTTAATCTTAGTCCGTAAATCTGTTACTGTGTTTCTGACAAGAACCAGTCATGTTAGATGACACTGCTGACTGAAACTGAACTAAATCAACTTCTGAGCACGACATAGTTTTGGGCATTACAATTTCTCTGTATTCCATATTGTTGTTTACTTTTTACTCATAGCCCTTTTACTCAATTCATTATGTTTCAGTCTTGTATTGGCACACAAAAAAGGTGGTCAGCTTTTGTCACAGTTTTGATGAACTGAACTCTGGATCTGGGCAGCTGCACGTTCAAAGTAAAAAGGCCTGATCACAGAACAAATGGACAGATTTTCTCTATATAACAGAAACATCATAGAAATGGACTTTTCTGAGTTTGATCCAGCCTACATGTGGTTTGTTTTAATATGCGCCGGTCGTGAATATCAGAACTCTGTGGTGATTCTTTGATGTTGTGACTCTCCAGCAGTGCACTCATAGAAACAAAATGTTGCTCACACCACTATGACACATGATCTGAGTGTCTCTGGCTCTGTGGCAGTTGTGCAACAGTAATGATCAGTAGAGTATCATAATGATGATTATGTCACTCATCAGTTGAAGGGGTAACTGCCAGTGATATTGCCCACCCTGACATGCCACTGCCCTAATGAGAGGTGGGCTCAAATAATCTAAAATAAACAGTTTGAATTAGATAACCATTTAATTCTGAAGTGGACATAAGAGAGAAAGTCAAAAGCTGATCAGTAGGATTAGAACGTGCTCTGAATGTACTTGTAACACCCTGATTGCTCAACAGGTCACAATGGAGAGGTTGTGAATTGAAATCCTGTAAACTGTCTGATGGAAGAAAAGTAAAATACCACATTAATTTCCAACACAACTGTATATGTCTGCTCTGATACATGGAGTGCTGTAGAGTGGCTCAGTTAACCCCCTGATTTGATCTAAAAATATTAGATGCCTGTTACTGTTAGAGGCCTGGATGCTACATAACGATTAACAGTAACTAAGAGACTTTCTAAGAGACATTTTAATATGTAATATATGAAATAAAAGCACAATAAAAATATATTGTAGAACAAAGCTGAATGAGACCTATCTGCCTCACTTTCACCTGAGAGACAAAAAGTAATTCAGAGTCAAACATTTGATGGTTAAACATGCAAGGTCAAGCATCAAAGGTCTACCAAAGATTTAACAGTAGCTCTGGGTGGACGAAACATCCTCAGACTTACCTTCATTTGGTTGTAGAAAGTTTTGTGACATCCAGAACTTCTTATCAGCTCGACAGGGGTTGAGCGATGCCAGGCCACCGGGGTCGTTCCACTTCACCAGTAGATGCAGCTGTGTATGGTCTGCATATCAATGAAATGATTCATATTTTTTTTATTTCACAGAGTCAAGTAATGGTACGGCATATAGAGTGGAAAGAATAGGAGTCAAAGTTTAAACCTGGGATGCATAAGTGAGATTTTGAGAGAAATTTCCTGTTTTGCTTTACCCAGTCTGAAATTGAGTCTGAGTCAAATTAGAAAATCCAGCTATGAAAAATGTGCATCAGCAAAAATCCCTTAAAGTGCATATGCTCCCAACCAGAGGGGTCCCTGACAGGGTTCAGAGATGATTACTGCGGTAAGAAATCACAAAACTTCATTTTATGCAGAAAAATTTAGAAATGTTGATTTTCTACTATTCAGACTTAAATAGTTTAACATTTTCTTGTCAAACACTCTTTAGTTTTCAGTAGCTCTTCAGCCATCAAAGAAGTATTCAAATGAAACTTTAATGAGGGAAAAATCACTGTTTGATGAATGAGTGTACATTTCTGAAGCAAAATCGGTTGGATGTAAATTAAAGTGCCAACATTTATTTTGACTTTAAACAGACAATCATTTGATTAGTTGATTGACAGTTTGACCCCCCCCCCCCCTTTTTTTCTCTCTCTCTTTTCAATTTTTCAAGGAAAAATGCCAAACATCACCTTGTTTTACTCTAAATGTCAAAGGTTTGCTCTTTGGGATTTGGACTGTGGACAAAACGACTAATATAAAGATGTCCACGTAGACTTTAATGAAGTATAATGGTCCATTTTACATTACACACATTATTTCTCTGCCAATTTCTCATGGAGGTTCACATTCTCTCTCTATATACACACATGCACATGATAGATAGATAGATAGATAGATAGATAGATAGATAGATAGATAGATAGATAGATAGATAGATAGATAGATAGATAGATAGAATCAATTCACTAGAAAAGCACTCAAAGAGTGCAGACCTCTGTCAAGGACAATACTCCACTCTTCTATGATATGCAAATCACTCAGCTAACTCCAATATAAACCCATCCAAGTCAATATTAGACATTGGAGTAAGGTGAGGTGGATGAAAAGGTCAAACAGACGCAACACTTTCACTCAGGAGACCGGGGTTCATGTCCCATGACCAACCAACTGTGAACAATCTTATCCTGGAGCTAACAAATAGTTTTGATGCCTGAACGCTAAACCAAACCAATGTGCGACCGCTTCCCAACATTAACCACACACCAACGTGTTGGTATTTGACAGTTTCGACATTATGTGTCAGCTATCCCAGAGGGTTACTGGTACCCATGAATATGGCCTATATCGTATTTCTACAACTAACTATATTTTGTCACTATTGAACTTTACTGCCATCCACTGGATTTTGTGGTTTCACTTCTGGCATTTATTTTGTCAACGAAAAATATCCTATTTAACAATGTTAATGAAAGTGAAAAATAGTTTGTGTATTTGCTTCTTCCTTGGCCCATGCTATAACCTGCGACCAAGTTTCATGAAAATCAGGCCAGGAGTTTTTCCATAACCCGACTGACCGACAAACAGAGCAACAGACTGAAAACAGAACTTCTTTGGAGGAGGTGATAAAAAAGACTGCTTGAATAAATGATAATAAAAGTAATCATTTGTTGCAGCCATACACATTAGTTACAGTATATTCCACTGTTATGTCTGTTGACTGTACAACATCTCTTGCTAAGCCATCAGTCTGCTCTGGAAAATAGATTACTCCTCTTGTTGCTTTCTCTTTTTCCCCTTAAAGTGTTTTTGGGGGAGTTTTTTAGTTTAGTTTTTGCTTCTTCTTTTTTTTTTTGTCAAGGGTCTCAAGACAGATGTTGTCTTGTTCTGTACAGATTGTAAAGGCCTTTGAGGCAGATTTTGAACTTTCCCCAAACGATCATCATTGTCCATATATTTTAAAAGCTCCTCATAATTCATTTTGCCAGGTTGTCAAATTGTACATTTTTCTGCACTGTTTTTTTTTTTTTTTTTTTTTCTCCTACATATTTTCAACACGATTATGTAATTTATCATGCATGGTCCACAATTCTTTCCCTGAAAGGCACACGAAGTCTGGCATTCCCATGTATCTTTAAGAGCAGGCCGTGGTGGGGGTTGGGTGGGGGTGAACTCCTGGCTGTGTGTTCCCTCCAAGGCCGCTAGGCGCGTCTCTGCTCCATGAAAGCTGCCGAGAGAGACTGAGGGCTGGAGGAGAAGAGGAGGAGGAGGAGGGGGAGGAGAGGAGGAGAGAGCAGAGAGAGAGGACGGTGTTTTATCAGCCAAGTGCAGCCTGAATCGTGAGGAGAGGACGATGGGGGGGAAAAATCCTACTCTTCTTTCCTTTTTCTCCAACATCACCGTCATTAACATGTAGACCGGTGCGCGTCAAAAGACCCGGAGCGTCATGATATAGGAGAATATAAATCTAATTATTGTTGTGAATAAAAACACATTTTGGATTAACAGCAGACTTGTTTTTGGACTAAACGGCTTTCCTTTAATTGTTTCCGCGCGTGTAAATGTTGGACCACATTTAACCTGAGTTTCTACCCTCTGGAGTGAAAAGTGTGCCAGCGTTTCCCAGGCTTATTTCCAGCGCTTGAGCGCAGGGATTTTTTGGGGGGACTATGTGGCTTTTGAAAGGAATGCACCTTATCCTAGCGGGACATAACGCACAGAGGAATATTGTCTGAGGAGGAGAAAAGCAGCGGATGGGATCCTTCCTTAACGGTAAATACACCCAGACTTTAATTCTGCAAGCTTCATCAGACATTCAGACATTGTGTTGAAAGCTTTCACACTTTACCGTTCAGATCAAGCAACTGCGATGCAGTGGGCTGATGTTCTTAGTTCATGATTTACTCGGCAGAATTATGTGCTGATGGTGGAGGACAAGTTCAAGTGGATGTTGAGATAATGAATGCTTTTTTTCAACATGACGTTATTTCTGCTCAGTGGAAAGGGTAAGTGATGAGAGGAAGTGTGCATTGGAGAGGCACAGTAGAAACGTCCCCGTGCACAGCAGAAAGCTGCATCTCCTCTGCCTCTGTCTGCCACTTTGGGCTCTCTCACTCTGTTCCAAGCGCATGAACGCACAGAGCTGCGCACTCTCACCCAGCAAGCTGCGCAAAATAGCCTGGTTCTAAAATAGCGGTTTGGATGAAATGGCTGAGTGGTGAATTTGTTGTCAGAAATATAATAATAACACCCACTGATTCCACATCCGTCCGTCCGTCGTCGTTCACCACCTGCAGCCTGTGACCGCGCGTCTAAATCTTCTATCTTGAACTGCCAGTGCTTCCTTTCATTAACAGAAGATAATTCTGTTAATGAAAGGAAATTGATTTAATACATTCTTAATTGAAACGAACACTCTGTATTCGTAGATTTTGGATATTTACGATGGGGTGAGATTTATTTAAAAAAAAAGAAGAAGAAAAAAAAAGCCTCAATAATGAATCAAATTAATGCAGACCTCCTTCCAGGCTGATTGCTGGGGGTCAGGATGGAGGGGGATTGAGAAAAACGGTGTGTGTGTGTGTGTGTGTGTGTGTGTGTGTGTGTGTGTGTGTGTGTGTGTGTGTGTGTGTGTGTGTGTGTGTGTGCGTGCGTGCGTGAGCCCGCTCCCGTGCATGGTGAATGGAGTCTCTCTATCCTCTGTCCGATCCAGGAGGAGGAGGAAAGTTGCGCCCGTCGGCCGCTGCGGTGGCACCATCGCCATATAGAACTGGATGAATGCGGTATTTGTGTTTGCCCTCCAAGGACTTGTTACACCAAAAGTAGAATGACCCCTTGGATTCTGCTATGTGTCCCTCGCAGATAGTCTGTAATGACATTACCATCATCCCTCACACCCATAGGTTCTCCAGCCCGGACCAGGTTTTCATAGAGTGAGGAGTTGTTCAGTTACAGAGATGTTAGTCATGGTTTGAGCTATGTGGCCATTAAAAAATAAATGTAAAAAATCGCTTTGCAGATGATCCTAATCAAGCCTGAGTGATCATGCATATTTTTGTTCATGGAGGCTACTGTCAGACAGCGCAGCAGCTCAAAATGTTAATGTGATCTCATGTGTTCAGATTTCCCAAAATATAGTCAGGGGTGATGTTAGGGACTCTGAGTGCCCTGGACTACATGAAGCAAACCATGTCTGTGTAATCGCGGCACCTTAAGGCCCAAATGAATGTACCTCAACTGTACCTCTGAGACGGAGTGTCTCAGAGAAGACATAAGACAAAATGACACTTTCAATTGAATGCATACAAAGGTTTTGATATTTCAAAATCAAATCAAAAGGAATAAAAAACAGCGATCAGGCAGTTGAAACTGTATTTGATGACTGTGTCACATGTAAATATGAAATACAGTTACAAGCAATGTCTCATAAGAATAGCTTAATGGCAAATGTTTGTCAGTATCTCCTTTATTAGATGAATAAATTAGATGGAATGAGGCTGCCTCCATGATGTTTCCGTGAGGGGGGGCTGGCTCCAGCAGTTCACACCACTCAATCCCAGGGGCTCTGATCTACATAGCTCAGCCCTCAAGGAAAACATCTACTCACCACTCACTGCTGTCTTTATCTTTCTCTCTTCACGTACTGCTCTCCTGGTTTAGCCACATCCTCCTCTTCTTCCCTCTCCTCTCGCTTCATCTACCATGACTGTACATAGGAGGGAGCCAGTTCGTAAATTATAGATTCTTTGTTGACTCCTGCTGTGGTCCTGTTATTCTGTTGAAAGTGGCCACCTCACTCTCTGGTTACCTGTTTTGTTTTGAGGGGTTGTATGTGAAGCTGACCATTTAAATTGCAGTTATGATTTCAACAGTATAAGTACAATGGTACGCAGTGCCAGTGGGACAAGGACAATACTTCATCCGTGGTTGGTACTATGGAATTAGTAATTCAGCCCCTTCCCAGATCAACAAAGCTCTTACATGTTGTGTTCTAAACACCAATAATGGCGGGACAAGTTGGTTTAGAATGAAGCTGCAAAGGGAGACATAATGTAACAAGTCACGGCCACACTGAGTGCTTTATTTATGATGGTGCGCCCACAAGTGTGTCCCAATTCAGTGTTTGCCTCCTTCCAGGAAATGGTCTATGAGCGTGTAGCTGTCAGATGCTGAGGGACAGTGGGCTGAACTTGTGTCTCTTCACCAGATGTGAAGATTCCTTAGTGTTCATGTGTTCATCAACTTGTTAAATAAATAATCTCAGAGTTTGCCATTGAGATGTTGCCTTTGTATGGCTGACAGTGTGGTAAATTGGGTATGTTTCACCATATTAAGTAGGTAGTTATATGCATGTTCATAACTTCATTTCTATGGCACATTGTGTGTTACAGCATCGTGTGATATCTGCAGACAAATTAGAGAACTGCGTCTTGAGAAAGTGACCTACATGCAGTAGGTTTTTAGGGTCCTAAAGGCTCTATACAGTGCTTTTAGCCTCAGTGTTTTATTTTCCAACCACATTTCAACGGGCCTTTTGGGACACAGGTTGATGTCACATTATTTTGTATTCAATCTTAGAATGAGGACTTAGAAGGAGCAGCAACTTAAATGAGTGACGGTCATTCAGTGCAATACACCAGAGTACCTGCACTCTATTAAACATCTCTCCAAAGTCAAATAAGACAGTAATCGAGGTGGAAAGAGTGAATACTGTTGTAACCATCTGACGTTTAATGTTTAGCCCACACGTACTCAAGTATTTGGCAATTATTTTTTTCTGTGCATTTTGGCCTTTTGTCCACTCACAAGCACAGATTTGGGTCACTAAAAAGAGACCTCTGAGAAAACTCCTTCCAGAGTGAAGACATTCGGAAACTCGGTTGGCAGTGTCGTGTGCAAGGAAACCAGTTTGTGGCTTGTGACAACAAAGTGTGAGCTGTTCTCCTCTTTATTTATATTAGGCGAGTTTGTGCAATGGCAGACGCGGCCAAATAGTGCTGGTGCTAACCTTACCAATAGGACCTTTTACATGTTTCCATATAAATGTACAATTACGCTTCCACTTTCACTGAGGAACAGAGGTGTCAGAAAGTGCTACGGAGGTCATTGCTACAGCGCCTACTGCCAACATTGCTGGTTTTTGACTACATCACCATTGTAGGATTTGTAACATTGGAGTTGGACGTCTGGTAGCCTACTGCCAATAGATTTTATT
Organism: Chaetodon trifascialis; assembly: GCF_039877785.1. Taxonomy (NCBI): domain Eukaryota; kingdom Metazoa; phylum Chordata; class Actinopteri; order Chaetodontiformes; family Chaetodontidae; genus Chaetodon; species Chaetodon trifascialis. Next base: position 27,220,728 of record NC_092059.1, on the reverse strand, counting down.
CAGGCTTCTGAGTGGCCAACATGGCTTTAGGGGTAGTGTTATATCGCTGACTGTTGGTTTGACATGCTCTTGACAGCGCTTGAATTGTGCTGTAGTGTTTTCATCTGGACAGAGTGTACTGTGTACATGTGGGTTACAGTTACACTACAAAGTGTGACCCCACCTAGATTGAGGAGCAGGAGATTTTGAACATTTCATCATTTGACTTTCCGCAGGAACTTGTAACAAGCAGCTTTTAAAGTGAGCATTGCTGATTTTTTCCACAATATTGAATTTCGTTTAAATATTACATTGTGAAAATTCTAGTACTGGGTTAGCGTTAATGTGAGGCGACTGCACGGATCCTCAATGTCTTTGTGCAACATTTTAGCAATCAATTTGTCGAAGTACAACCTTTTCCTCTCCAGAGAATTACAGCATTGGACATTTATTTAAGAGTGTATGTATATATTCATTAGAAAATATATAACTAGCCTGACATTGTATGCCTCAAAACCTCCTCAGGGTGGATGGTTGCTTGCAGTGTAGAACTTCTGCACTGGAGACCAGAGATTCCATGATGGTGTCCTTTTTTTTGCTCGCCTTGACCAAATTGTTTTTGACATTGTGTTGTTGCTTGTCCGTTGGCCAGCAGCTCAGTCTAGGTTTGATCCCTGGCAGTGATTTTTAAGGGTAAAGTGGAGATTGTAGGGTAATCAATAGTGCAGAAACACTGCTGAATATACCATATTTGTTTAGTTCTAATTCCACTGGAATCAAGGCAATGAGGAAACAATTACGATATTTTAAATATGCATCTTTCTTTACTGAGACAGCAGAAAATAAATTAGATATTGACAGGGATATAGAGAGGACACAAGTGGTTTCACGCAGCTAATCTATACTTTATTTGAGGAGTGGTTCAGTTTTCCACCCTGCTTCCTTTCACGTGTTGATGAAAATGTGTTTTCACTACTTGCCTCTGCTCTAGTAGCATGATAGAATTCACTGGATGGACTGTATGCAACTGAATCTGTCAGGGTTGAGAATCAAAAACCAGCCCCAGTTTTGAATTGGAAAAAAAGAGACAGAAAAATATGATATTACATTTCACTCTTTTTAGAATTGAAAATAGATTGCTGTGTTAAAATGTGAGATGGTCATATTCAACATCTAACACCATAGTGTCAGTGTGAAGCCTGGTACTGTTCTGTCACAGCGTGGCTACAAAATGACCCTGGATTTTCCAAACTGAAAACAGACTGCTTAAGATCCATTTGGATGAAATTTGATGGAAATGCAATTCAAAAGTCCTGCAAAATGTTCACATTAAGAAGTCCTGATGTGTGTTCACACCTGAGCTCTTTTGTGCTGTTTATCTGAGCTCTGGCATGTTGCCTACTGGGTCCTGTTTACTTTTATATACATACTTGGTATATAAACCGCGTGTGTGTGTGTGTGTGTGTGTGTGTGTGTGTGTGTGTGTGTGTGTGTGTGTTCAATACATGTGTCTTTGTATATTTGGCATGTTTCTTCATGAGGCAGGCAGATGTAAATGCAGACCTGAAGAGCAGTGTTCATGGGGTTTTTGTTTCCTTGGTATAATGAAGTTAATTTTGCATTTCATCGTTCAGTGTCCAAGACACTAAGGACTCCTCAATCCTCGTTTGTTTTGGTTCTTACAAAGTAATTTCTTAAATTGGCTTTTTAAGATATTTAAATTTTTGTAAGATTTAGCAAAAAACTGTGACACCTAAGAGCGAGTACACTGTGTCCTTCATAGTGGAACATTTCTGTTATGTAAATTGAATCTTTTGAATTTTTATTTTATTTTTAAATTTTTTGGAATCTGTGGAATTCTGATTTGCCTTGTGATGATCTGAGATCTTGATAAGATCTAGGTTTCTGTCAAAAAGAATCAAAAATTTTAACTGAAGGCATAACTAATAATCTGTTTCCATTGCACTTTGTCGCATTTTGCTTTTATCAATACACTAACTTTTCCGTGTCAGCCAAGCATAGAAACTTTTTGGGGACAACTTTCCGATTTTTTTTTACGAGTTATTTTAAGCACAAATTGAAAATCCATAACAACAGGTGATTGGAAACGCATCAACTTACTCTTGAAAGAAGACAGGTGGTTTGCATCGTCAGAAATCCACTCAAAGCACCTCATCCTGAATCCCTCACAGCTGAAAAAAGCTGCTATTTGCATTTGAATGCGTTGCGCTGTGGGGAGCATGAGAATGAATAATACTAACAAAAGCAGAAACAATCACTCAAGAAACAAACCACAGCTATTGTCATGCTTTGGTAGTCTTGCTAATATTGCTCGTCAACATTTTTTGGCAGCACCTGGGCTGTCGTAGGTGAACATTACGGCTCTGCTTATGCTGTTTCTTTTAATTATCAAAATGTTTTAATTGCGTGGAATGAAAATAAAACAAACATTGCACGCTTGTAATTAGAAATGCAAATGTAGGTTTTGAAAAGAAAACAGGCTGCGTCATTAGAGGTGGTCATGTACACTGACACCAGAGCAGGAACAGGGGAGTCATGATTCCACCGACAGCCACATCCAAATAAAGAATTCAGAGATGGAAGACAGGGAGGAAGCTGTTCCCGCTCAAATAAAGTAGACCACAGGGTGCACTGATACCTGCATGTTATCAGTGATGACAGGCAGAGGTGATAAGAAACACAGCAAGCAACAGAAGAGATAGAATACTATTTTGGAACCTTGTTTATAGCGGGTGGCTCCCGAGAAACAGTTCCATGTATTGAGAATCCAATTTGGCCGTGCAGCATCTGAGAAGTCCAGGCTTGGGTATTTTTAATGGTGGGAGGACTTTGTCTATTGCACAGAATAACAGTGTGTGTGCGGACCCACACTTGTTGAAGCTCCTGGCAACTGCACACTTGTCATCTGCTCTGTGTATAGCCACTTCTGTGCTCACTGTCGTGGATGTGTAACCATTGGTTAGTCTTATCTACATGCTGTAATCCATAAGGACTGGAATGGGAGAATGAGAAAGAGGAGGTGGGGAAAATACTGAGCAGAATGTCCCAAGAGCATTTTACCTTGGCTTGGGATGGCCATTTCTTCCTTTTACACAGCCATGCTGTAATTTTGTACATCCCTGAGCAGTGCGAACATCAGAGACATGGCTGGTAGCTGCTGATTATTTTATCAGCAGGGTTCTGTGCAGAGGTTTAATGTCACAATGCATAAATGCTCTTTCCAAGAATCAAATCAGTATTGGCTTTGTGGAGAATTGCAGTGATTCATCATTCCTGTGCTGTTTAGAAGAATTTGAGTGAGAATCTTATCAGTGCTGGTTTCAGTGGAGAGTTTTAGTGCATGTATGATGTGGAAATCCAACTCGCCTCTTGCCTTGATCAACACTCTTCGATCCACAAACTGCTGCTTAAGCAACCACATGAGTGGCTGGTTGGTTTTAAACAGCACCCATATCACCCTTATTTAAAAGCACTCCAATGAAACTGTTCTGAGAGTTTATATATCCAAAGAAATTAACCCATTAACATGAAATGAATCATGAAAATGTTTCATGTTACATAGCATTAAATTTAAATACCCTGCTGTACTGTATTTTTCACTGTAGATCCCGTAGTACTGAGAACATTAAGTAAGTAATAGTGGGTAGCAGCACACCATTCATTTGACTGCTCTTCAAACCACTTGCCACAGTGTCTGCCTTGCTAATGGGTCCTGACAGAAAGGTCTATACAGAGGAATGGGAATCTCTCTTTCTTGCTTAGTTTGCTGAGTGAACACAGCTGAATGAGCTGAGCAGGGCTAGCAGTTAGTATTTGCATGGATTGCATTATGTGATGCACAAAACAAAGTGTTGTGCTTCTCACACAAAACCATCAGCCCACACTTAACATTAGGTGGAAAACACATTAGGTGGAGTAGTCAGAAAACCAGAAAATAGGCCTAAAAAGGAAATAGCACAATGTAGGAAGCCAAACAGTGGAATTAACTGTGGGAATCCAACTAAAACTGCAAAGGCAAATACTGAAACATTGGGCCAGATACCGATGCTTAAGATCTTCAAACAAGATGTGCCACATTAACTCAGGGTCGCCATCACTTTGCAGACATATCACACTCACATCCAAAATGTTGTCTTTACAAAATGTTTACAGAATGTTAGAGTCTGGTCATAACTGAAGGCTACAAAAACATTTAAAAGGTTGGAAACTGTCTTACAAGTAAACAGACAGTACCAGTTGTGGTTATTCACCAGTTTAGTGGTGCTCAGCTAAGAGAGGGTGTGTGAAAGAGCAGCTTTCTGCCTCAGCCATCGTCTCCTTAACCACTCACATTTGTTGACAGAGTTCAGTTTTCTGTGAATAAGGTAATTTCATTCTGGTGTATCTGCCAAAATTAAGTGCCACTGCAGTAAGTGTGTCAATGGGTCGACTTTGGAGTGTATGTAGAGTATAATAGATCTTACTTTCCTGGAGGATTTCTGAGTTTGTGTTCACCCACTGCTGCTGCAGAAAAAGCACAAAATTGTCATTTGTTCACTTAAACGCCTGAAAAGACGTAACCTCTTGCAGTTTTGAGCTGTCATACCATTCAGGGAGGAACTCACAGTGGCTTTACTAATGTGTCACTTTGATCTTTATTGATTTTATATTTTTTTTTTATCTGTGGGTTATTTTCTTAATTCATTGTTTTGCCAAATAGTAAAATAGTAAAATCCAAGGTGATTTGTCCAAATCGCTCATTTTGTCGGACCAACAGTCCAGAACCTGTTTATTATCACACACCAGACAGAAAAGCAGAACTGAAATCAGGGATTGTTTGGCATTTTGTTTTTCATCATTGTCCAATTGGGATTAAGTTGCATAGCCCATGTTCCAACTGTCGCCTAGTGAAAGCATAATGCTTCACATCAGAGGCACGTTAAAGTGTCCAGTCTGTATTCACGTAGGATAACTAACAAAGTTCAGTACATATATAGAATCATCAAATATGTGAGCGTGATTTTTTTTTTCAGTTTTCAACTTGCCTGGCTGTAGATACTTGGATGATTCCACATGAATGAATAAATGTTTTGCACTGGCCTGGAGGATTTCGGTCATGACAATCCAACAGCATGTCAAGGTGTAATTTACCATTTACACAACAAAAGCAACCTGTAGTGCAGAGGAACACTGTGTTACTCTGACTCACCTAGTGACTATAATTTAGTTGCATTTATGATTATCCTATTGTCACCAAATTCAGCTGCCCCGGCTCCTCTTAATAGCTTATGAGAGTATTCGGATGTCAAGATAAAATGACTGAGGACGGAACATTGTGCCATGGTGAAAGCCATGAATCACAGGCTGCGGTTACATGAGTCTTTTTTGTTTGTTTGTTTTTTGTTTCCTCCAAATGCAATTACTCTGATCGACAATTCCCATATAAGTATTTACATGCGTCTCAAATAATATAACCAAATGCTTTGTCCAGTTTACATGGTCCATTTGGAAAGGAGGAGAGGCCAATTTGGAAACTGAGTCCAGATTCTCCTGTAGGAGGTCACTTGATGTATATTCATTTCATTGAGTAAAGAATATACTTCAGTAGTGTTGATGGGGAGCCAGTTTGACTAATATACAAGAAGATGATGGCTTTGTCCCCCTCCTCTGTCCTGTGTCTGTCCCTGAGGGTTTCGATTTTAAAGGCTTCAAATCCTTTCGCACATTTGTGTCAGCTGAAAGCTCACCTGAGGATGGAGCTGAAAAGAACAGACTGTGCTGGCAGGCTGATAGGGCTGTTAAGGTTACATGGCTGGAGTTTGTGTGTGTGTGTGTTTGTGTGTGTGTTTACATGGCCGGGGAGTGTGACTGAGTCTGTGTGTGTTGATAACTCTATGTGCAGTCTTACTTGGACGAGGGGTTCCTGAAAAGTGGAGCAGCCTTAATAGACTGCTCTTCTTTTATGGGACTAGGCTTCCAAGGCTGTTTTCACTTTTCACTGTGCAGGGAGGATTTATATTTGATGCTCATTGGATCATTTCTAAGAACTTGCATGCACAGGAAGGAAATGCTGATCTTCCCAAATTGCCTTATCGTTTTTGCAGTTCCATTCTCTTTAAGATTTACCATACTTTCCGGACTATAAGTCGCATCAGTCAAAAAATGCGTCAAGAGGAAAAAAACATATACTGCACTATAAGTCGCATTTATTTAGAAATGTATTGGATTAAATATTTATTACTAATTAATTAATTTAAATCCAAGACCAAGAACATGTAATTTGGAAAGGGAAGTTATTCAACTACACAACAGCACACAGAACAACAGGCTGAATAGGTGCCCGGTACATTAGTATTGCACATTAACAGTCGTTCAGCTACACAATAGCATAATGAACTTACCTGGGAGGCTAAATTAACATAAAAAGCCAGCGAGTCCAACAAGCAAGTTACCGGTAAGCAAGTTCACCAAGCTCCCGATCTCATTCCACATCACTGAATCCACTGAATTCATCCTTGGTGTTGCTTCTGAACAACTCCACCAACTCCTCTTCTGCAAGGCTGTCGTCAGACTCAGGATCAGTTCCAGTTATTCCGGCCTTTCTGAATCTTGATAGGATGGTTTCAGTTGTCACTGAAGTCCATGCTTTGTCGATCCATCCAAGGACTTGCTGGAAAGTTGCACGGCGCATCCTCCCGGTTGCTGTGAAGCTGTGCTCTCCATACACCATCCACTCCTCTCACAGGTGACTCAAGGCTTTCTTCAAGTTTTGGTTCACTGAGATGCCGAGTGGCTGGAGGACTTTGGTTAAGCCTCCAGGGATGATGGCAGGTATGGAGTTGCAAGCTTTTATTTTATTTTGAACTGTGGCGTTATGTGCGCTCTCACACTGTCCATCACAGGCAAGGCTTTGCGTCTTTTAAAGAAGCCATCAGGACTCTTAGTGTAGCACTTTGTAAGCCAAAGTTTCATCATTTCTTGATCCACCCACCCTTCCTCACTCACAGCCACAACAACTTTTGGGGGGGAGGGGGGTTCATCTTTTGGCATGGTTTTCCGTTTGAAAATGACTATCGGTGGCAATTTCGATCCATCTCCACAAAATGCCAGCTCCACTGTGAAGTGTGATTTCTCATGACCAGCTGTCACTATATTCACACTTTTCTGCCCTTTGTCTGAGACACTTCGGCCCATGGGGATGTCAAACATGAGGGGGACCTCGTCCACGTTGATAATATGATCCGGTGACACGTTGTGTTCAGTTACCTGCTTTTCAACGAACTCATGGAAACTGTCGACCTTGGATTGGAAGTCAGCTGGCAGTTTCTGACAAACCAATGTCCGTGCTCTGATGGAAAGGCAGTTGGATGAAGCAGTAACACCAAGAAGGCCCGCCTGCAAAGTCATTTATATGCATCTCCTTGGCAACTAGCAAGGCGTGGAGACGTAACAGCACCGTTGACAAGCCTCTCCCGGCAGCACGTTGTTCAAGCACCCAGAGTAGCACAGAGTGAAAATAGTGGGATCTGTAAGAAAAATCACCACAGACTGTATTGTGCGAGATTCATTGCCAAAAACAACATTTTGGCATTTTTAAAGTGCAAAAATATTAGAATTTTATAAAATCTTATAATTTTTTTGGTCAGAAGTACAAACAACAGATCACTTTAGGGGCCACAATCTTAAACTCTACTCTGTTTTGATGGCTGTCGGCCAGATTGCCTCAGCATACAAACTTTGCTAACTCTGGTTTTCAAAAGGCACAACCTAGGCTCTTCATAAGAAATTACTTGGAAAAAAAAAAAGAAAAAAAACTTGAAAGTCCTCAGAGAGGCAATTTAGACTTCCATCCTTGAAGCCAAATGTTATATGAAACGCCATCAAAAAGTCATGAAAACAAAATCCAGACTACAGGCCCCAGCAGTGGCCGTCACATTCCCACTATAGCTTCGAGCCTCTTTAGACTCCCTGTGGCCCCCCAGGGAGGCAGCTTTTCAGATATGCACCTCAAACTAACTGGCTAATTATGTCTTTGACGCAGACTGGAACTCTCACGGGGTGTAACACAGGTGGAAAGATGAGTCGAGTGATTTAGAGATGAAAATAAATGAATTGGATACAGGGGAGTGAGAACATGAAAGATTCGGAACAAGATATAATGATTCAACCTGCCCAGGGTCCCTGAGATTTGGCTGTATAAATGAGTGTATTTTTAGTGCAATTGTGTTGACACTTGAATGTGTGTGCGTGCTTTCTGGAGGCCGCTCAATACACTGTGCCTGTACCTCTGTCCTGAAGGGATCCATCTCGCGCTGAGTGTGGTGGCGAGGAAAGCCGGTTTCACGTCAGCCCACCACTTCCCTATTGACCCTTCTGGCAACCAGGCACAAAATGTCTGCCAGGTGAACCAAACAGTGAACGGAAAGCTCAGCTCTTCCACCACCCACACGGATAACACCGGTCGCTTTCCACTTTATCCAATCTACGGTACTCTCGGCACCAGCCTGCTTAGTATGGACGCCCACTGACCGACTGTGACTGAGAAAATATTCACGTATCGATTTTGCTCAGCAGAGATGATGGAATTGAATATAGTGCAGGCAGATTGGTGCTTAATGCACTCGTCCTTCGTGTGAGGTTATTAGTCCTGTTGATGTAACAGACGCATTTCAACGCGTGTGTGTGTGCACTGGATATATGTCCGGTCTAGTGCGTCTATTACAGCCAGTTGTACAGGTTGTACTGTTGATTTCAGTGTCTTGTTTTTATTACTAACCTTTGATTTTACCAGACTAGACTGGGCATGTGCAAACGTTTCTACTGCAGAGCAAGGACAGGAAAGGAAAGCAGTGGAAGAAGGTGAAGAGAGGATGAGGAGCGGAACAGGAGGCAAAGTGAGCTGACACATCCTCTCAGTGCTCGTATACCTTACTGCTCCCTAGGCTAGCATGTGTGTGTTCATGTGTGTGCTCGTGTGGGCTGTGTGTGTGAAGCACTGGAGGCTCTGTGCTGGAGTTTAACTCTGTTCGTAGGAGCGGAGGGCACACTGATCCAGACTGACAGGCCAGAACACAGGCTACATTCCCCGGTCAGCAGCCCGAACAACAGTCAGCCAGGTTCCGTCACAAGCAGGCGGCCTCGAGAGCAGCAGCTAACAGTCGGCAAGCAGCCTGGCAAATGGACAGTATACCTTGTTGAAATAATTGGAAATAATATGAGCAAAGGTGCTTATTGGAAAATGGAAAAAGAAATGAAAAAAAAGATGGTCCTCTCACAATTGTCTTTATTGTTAATGCAATTGGCTTTTGTTGCTAGTAAGTTCGTATTTATTACTTCCACTGGCGGCATAATGCTTTTTGCACTGTTTTTGTTGGTTTGTCATCAGACTTGGAATCAGAATTGGCTTTATTAGCCAAGTATGTGTGCACATGCAAGGAATTTGACTCTGGTTTAACACTGCACTCTACTTGCATAGGAAAAAAAATGTTTGTGTCATGTTTGTGTTCCATAAGTATATTCATTTAAATTTTGTGAAAATGTTGTTCATGGGCCATGACTGTTGTGTGGATTCGGCCCTTTTTTGATAGTTGACTGTAGAGAGAAACATAAACCTACTATTGGTTATGTTCCTGCTGACTGTAGTTGATATTAGGATATAATCATGATCACCGTTAAAAGGTCCTGGTCAGGTGAACGTAAACCTTGTGGTGTAGAGCAGCCATTAGAAGGTCTTTTGGTTCTCATCCTCCACTGTCTTCATTGAGTAGTAGTTCAGACTGTAGCTGTACCCAAACTTAAAGAAAGCACATAGCAGGGGTTGTGTCATTTTCAGTATCCACCAACTTGGCTTACACTGACAACTTGAACATTTCAAATGTGCTGACCAAGGGGTGACCAGGAATTTATTGGTTTGTTCAAAGACCAGAAAGCCATGAATGTGTGTTATCAAAAATGATCCAAAGAAAAACATGCAGGTATATCAGCCTAAAGACACAGTGGCTGATGTCAGATAAAACATATATCCAAATCAGGGAGGAGATTTGTGGAGTGGTTGTAGACTGTGTTGCGAGTTTCAGGGCTGTTGCTGCTGCTTGCCACTCTACTGCTGAGTGCACTGAATAGCCTGTTTTACTCTAGTCCTAATAAGTGAAGTGGTTGTGGAATGTGGATGGATGTTGTGCTGCACAGTGTGTTTGTGTGTCGGTCAGAGAAACTGATAAACAGACACATACATTTTTCTTCATGTCGCTCCTACAGCTTTTACCTGGAGCTGTGTAGTTTCTCAATGATGAGATGATTCACACTGTCTTTACTTTATTATCTATTGTCCGGTTACGTCCATTGTTACCACTTTAGTCTACATTTGACCTCCTTTACACATCAATTGTTGGCCTCTTGTTTCCGTGGATATTTATATATACCATGGCTCTGCAAGTGCTTTCTGCTGATCATATCCCAATTCTGACCATGTTTGCTGGAAACGCACTTTAGTCCACGACTTATTTAGACAGGGCTTTTACCTCAAATAATTTGAAATCAGAAATAGTGAGTAACCACTGATGAAACCAGCACAATTTCCTGAGAAATTACATCCATATTGGACAATTTTTCGTCTCATGATTTCCATCCAGTCCCAACATTCAGTGGCAACATAGAAAATATTTTGGCCTTTATGTGGCGGGGTAGAGAGTAAGAGAGTGGATGGGTGTGTAGCACCACATTGCAACCATGACATATCCCTATAATCTTAACCACGCTGGAGTTACCACATCTTGAAATGGAATGGGATGTAAAAAAAGCATTGTCACTGAACATTTCAAGGTCTGGTAGAACTGTCCACTTTTGGTGTTCTTGCCTGGCAGTGTGGTTCAGTTAGACTTCATGTGTTTCAAATCTGGATGAAAACTGCAAATAAGTGATGCTTGAAGCGTCTGTGAGCTCACAGCATCATGCACACTGGATTATCAAAGCCCGGTAAAGTTTCCTTTCTGGACACAGAGGTAATTGTACAACTGTAATGTGAGACTATTTATAGTGGACTTTGGACTTTCATCCTCCTCTCCCCTTTCCCTGGCTTTTTCGCCCTCACACACACACACACACACACACACACACACACACACACACACACACACACACACACACACACACACACACACACACACACACGAATCATATTCAGGCTGACTGGTTCTCTCAGACCAGTGAGAGGTTGAAGCTGGACGGACCTGCAAGCTAAGCACATCCCTCAAATAGTCATAAGCACCTCTTCAGTAAATCCCTTCCACAGGCCCCGATGTGTGTGTGTGAGTGTGTGCGTGTGTGTCACAGACAGAGGTGAGATGAGATGCTTAAAATAGGACAGACAAAGGGATGGAGGGATGGCTAAAATGCTGTGATGTTGTGAGGATTTATCACACAACAGCGGCGAGTGGAGAGATGGATGGATGGATGATGGGAAATAGAAGGAGGATATGGATGAGACTGACTAAAGCACAGGCTGATGGAGTGTTTAGCTGGGTGACTGACTAAGCCATAAGTCTCCTGCGAGCCCTTATGCTCTCTCTCTCTCTCTTTATCTGTTCTATCCCTCTCTCAGCCTCTCTTTAAAATAACACTACGTTCTGTGTGGTGACAAGCCAGGATGAAATGATTGGCCCTTAGTTTTCCCCCGACTGCCCTCTCAGATAATCACTACACCTACTGGCTGCCTCCACATGCTGACTCTACTTTATTAAAGCCGATCTTTCAATACATTATGATACTGTGGTTAGGTGTCACTGCTTTGACGGGGCTGGGTTTGGAAATTGCAACTGTGTAGTCCTTCAACTTTTTGTGCCATACGAGTATATATCTCAAAACTTACTTTGATTAAAATGCTGCACTATGCAGCAGGAGACAAGCTAAAAGAGGGCAAAATACTCAGCAGGGTCTCTGGATCCAGCACTATGAGCGACCCTTTCAAATTAAACATAGTTATTTGATCCATTTGACCATGAAAGCTCAGTCTTGACCTTGGGAATGTTAAGTCAAGGTCTCTCAATTAGAAGTGAAAAGTGAAATTATTTCAATGTTTTTTATTTTTGATACATTGTTTTTGTAAGAATATTTATCAGTGCAGCTTTAATATGCTGGTGGCCATTAACTCCAGTCTGAACATCATCAAAAACCACACGCATCTTTTCATGCTTGTTCCTATATGATCCGACATTCAGAGGAAAACAGCAAATATACCACAGGACTATCACAAATCTGGAGGCTTGGATGTGCTAGAACAGTGGATGCACAGAAGTTAAGAACGTTCATGCAGATCTTCCATGTAGCTCCCCATGGGTTTAGGTTCTAGATGGGCTGCATTTGTGTTGTGTGTTATGAATATATGACGAGGTCTGCTGTCACTGACCCCACATGCTACATCATGCTGCTTGTTACTGAACTTTGAGTCAGATCTGAGTGGAAATGCATGTGTTTAACTTTCATATATCAGAAGTTCAAACCCTGCTAAAGGCTACGGGTGAACTGTGACTTTTCAGGCTTATGCAACACGACTTAATTAGAAACCTTTTGAGAGATGTTAGAATAGAAGTCCTTGCTTTTGTTTTCATGCAGTGTTCTGCAAATCATTCTGAAAACCAAGCCTCACTTTGAATGGCCCCTTATATACAGTAGCTTTAGAGTTAAAATATATATTGGTTCCACACTCTCTATGCCACATCACATCTGTTGATATGTGCAATGTTTTTTTGTTTTTTTTTTGCATTTAGCATAAATTTTTGTACTAAGCAGTTTTAAACTCAAATTGTCTACACACGTGCAGATCTGCATCACATTTGCTATACATATACATGTGCAACCCCCCCACTTCACACACATTCACACACATATACACACTCACACCCACCCACATGTCACTTTAATAGCTGTCATTGAGCGTCAGTGAAATGGCAGCAGAGTGGCTGCAGGCTGCCGTGGCTGATCTGAGCTCATTAGACCGGCGACTCAGACTGAGGGGATTCAGCGGGGATTTGTTACGCCACTACAGCACTCCTGCTCCGGCCAGGAGGTGAAATTAGGAGAGATGAAGTGAAGGATGAGGGAGAAGGTAAAGAGATGGGGTCAGAGGAGGAGAGCGGGACGAAATTGGGAGCAGAGTGAAGGAACTGAGGAAAAAGAGACGGGAGAGAAGGGAGGTGAAAGAAGATGAGGAAGGAAGTGAAGAGAGGCAGGGGAAGAGGGTGAAGAGGGGAATGTGAAGAGGAGGAGAGGAGAAATGGGGAGAGCCTAAGGATGACAGGAAGTCAAAGTGCAAATGAAAGACAAAGACGATAAGCAAGAAACTTGATGAGATACAAAAATAGGAGAAAAGACAGAGAAGAAAGTCATGAAGAGGCACGCAGAGGAGGAGAACAGTAAATAAGTGGAAAAAGATGGAGGCTGGATGATCTGATTAAAGGTGTTAAAAGAGAGAGAGGAGAAGAGGCGAAGTAGGAGTGGAGTAGATAGCAGGAGCTGAGAGGGTGCAAAGAGATAAGATGAAAACTTTATTGATCCCTGCAGGGCAAAGCAGCAACAGAAATGAGAAAAAAAAACAGGCAGAATAAAGATACGAGAGGAAATATGGGGTTTATAAACATGTACAACTCACAGCTTCAAAACTGCGGAAACTAATGAATGGAAATATGCAAAAGAATATGAATATGATGAAAAAGACCAAATGTTTAGAATTAATATCAGTTAATGTATGCACTTTATAGCAGAGAGAAATACGAGAGTGTGATAAGAGGCAATAGATGGAAGATGGAGCGCAAATGTGGCACAGGCAGTGAGAAATGTGCTGGTATTCCCATTAGCAGGTCTAGCAAGGGTCAAGCATTCACACATAATCATGTACAGAAATGAATTAAGAAGAGTACGAAATGCTGAGGTGGAAAAAAAAAAAAACGGGACAGAAATGAAGAGTTGCGAACGAGCAGAGGATAGGAATAAGAGGATGGGGAGGAAATGGAATGAAGACGCGAGGTGAAGATTGAAGAGGGATTTTCCAGTTGGTTACCCAGTCCCGACCACGTGTGAAATTTGCTCTGAACACCCGGTGGCGTTCAATCACCAGTCAAGTGAAGCAACAACGAAATTAACACCAAAGTAGAGAGGGAGAAATGGAGAGAATGAAAGAAACAGGAATAGGAAGAGGCAGACGGAGAAAACAGATGCATACATTTCACAGCAGTGTTCCTCATACAGTATGACGAAAACAGAGTGCAGCAAAATGCCTTATGGAACTATAGTACTCTTTATGAATGCAAATGAAATAATCAGCCAGTGAGGTGGTTAAAACCAACTTACTTCATTTAATTCCTTTGGTCACGTGTCATAGATATGATTCCAGTGCAGTCATTAATATTTCTCTGTTGTTTCTCCTTGTTTCCAAGGATTCATGCTTGTTTCTGTTAATGATTAAGACAAGACGCAATTTTATGTTCTTACGACTCAGTGTGTCTTCAAGTGTTAATCCCCTGAATAATGTGTTGTTGGTGCATTTGGCAATTGGTGACATGCAGTGTGTTTTTATAATCCAAACCTGTAATTTAATTTGTATCAGTGTGGGAGTAGAAAGCCAGGATGAACCATGTAGCCTACTCAAATTTCATTCAAGGACAATGCTGGTGGTATCTGATCTTATTTTTATATAATTAAAAGACTAACACCAGCAATGAATTTATCCTTCTTGCAAGTATTCCCTGTGTCACCACGGCCTGATGTGGCTGACACCTCTGTGCCATACATCTCCTTCGTTGTCCAAAAACCATTAAAGATGCGTAAAAGAGCCATACTATTATTACCACTGTATTAGTGGTAACACTGGTGGACCACATTACAGGCTAATTTGTTGAATTATAACCCGTATAGCTATGTTCATCTAATCCCACCAGTCTCCATTTTTCTGGTCATTTTTGTCACTATTTTTCTGGCTCTAGTGCTTGAAGGTGGCATCCTCATTCTTTAACCCCTCTACAAAGCTCTGACTGGTCAGAGGTCAAACAGTTTGAGGATGAATCCATTGTAGCTCTTTGAATGAATGAATGAATGAATGAATGAATGAATGAATGAATGAATGAATGAATGAATGAATGAATGAGTTTTTCTAAATGTGCCACAAAATGTTCTACTCCAGGGAAGCACGACTGTTAATTATTCTGTTTGTTTTTAAGTGTTCCTTAATTGAGCAATAAACAAGCAAACTGTGGCTCCTAATAACTTTTGAAATTATAAATCTTTCTCAGGGTTTCTTGACTTGGAAAGGCAGGCCGCTCATTTGATGGTAATTTCCCTGTTGCTTCACAATAAGAGAGACAGAAGAATGCAGTGAGACAAGACCAGAGAGCAAAGACTTACACAAAGTTAAATAACAAAGACAAAACAAGTAGAGAAGTGGAGATGAAATGCAGTCATGTCATTTATTTTTTTTTTTTTTGGTCTGATTTACTAGTCAGCTGACACGGAAAGCAATTCAGAGTGAGATAGAGATATGCAGTTAAAGTATACATACAGAGCATACGTATGGTTATAACATGACTGTAGATCAGAGAGAACATAGATAAAGGGGAACACAAAACATGTGGTTTCCCAAAGCAACACAGATACAGATGAAAACTGATTTTAGTTGAAAACATGTAATGCAAATTAAACAACTTGTATACAGACATAGCAAGAGACAGAGAGAGAGGGTATAAATAATATAATATATATATAAATAATACATCATCTCACTTTGAGTTTATTAAATACCTGCAGTGATCCACCTGCAGCAGAAACAGTAAGAAACTGTGCACATTCATGCACGAGGCACTTCACTGATTATTTAAATCTCCCGAAATGGCAGCAGGATCGCTCAGGATCTAATGTTAATTAATATCCTGTGCTCTTCTGCACATCCAAAAGGTTGCACACACACAGTCCAGGTTCATGGGGGTAAAGCAACCATCCTCATGATAAATCCTGAGCTCTGTCAGGGCTGTCAAAGAAAAATTCATTTCAGAAACTGAAGGTTTAATTCCCTCTGTCTCGTCAAGTTTCTAACTGCAGCTTTGGGTTTTGCTGCTTGAATGACCCACCTGTGAAATTACTGTGTGCATGGAAATGTTTAAAATGTCTGAAAGCAGTTTCTCTAATCATTAAAGTAGATCATTAAAGGAAACACTCAATATAGAAATCACATTGAAAACTCATGCTGCTCAACATAATTCAAAAGCATATAGCCTGCAGGGACCTGTCCAGGACAGGGTACATGCATCACTAATGAATAACTAAAAAGGGAGGAAAGAGGGAAAATAAGAATAAAAAAGCCAAACGTGTAACTATATATATATATATATATATATATATATATATATATATATTCATTAAATAATAAAGCCAGCACACATAATTAAACAAAGCTTTGTTGTAAGAAGGGAATTTACACAGCTAATCTGCTGTAACCAAGTCAGGTTTAACCTTTTCCTTTGACCCTCAAGGTACAGTCACCTCAGCCTTCTGTCCAATAAAATTACTCTGTCGTCCTTGAGAGGATGCTGCAGTTTGTAGTCTGGTTATATCTTGTGCTGAAAAACGTTAGGGAACAGTGCAAGATTAATAATGTCTCTCATGACCCCTCTACAGTATGTTGTACAACACTTAGCCATCCCCCAGCATCATCACAGGACACACAACCTGGAATTCATCTGTCATACAGTTGAAGTGAATAGGGATATTCACAGAGACAGCTGCTAATGTCAAGATGTGAACTTTCCTCCATGTTTTATATCTGTTTGGTGGAGATGTATTGCTGCATGTAAAGGAAAGACAGCAGAATGGGTCAAACAACAGGGAATACAGATCCTGTTTCTCAGTCCGCTGCCTTTGAGATGTTGCATGTTGCACATCAATAAACAATGCAGTGCCACCATGGTGCCATTGACCCAGTGTATGTAAGACATGCATGCATTGGTTTAAGTATGCTGGATGAGATGAAGGGCAGTGATACTGTTGGTGTAAACTGTGAAGAAGTTTCAGATGTTTTCCTGCGTGCTTCCAATGACCAGCGTTCGACTCGCTGACAGGTTTATGTCCCTCTCAGCAGTTCATGTATCCGTGATGACAAAGAGCGGCATGCCATTTCTTTCTCTCCAGCCTCGCTGTAAAAACACTTGCAGCCACTTTTATGGACTCATTAACAAAACTGCGGAACAATCAATGAAAACAGCTTCCTTTTCAGGGCTCTCACTGCTGCTCTCTCTTGTTGCCTGTCCACCATTATTCTGTGAGTGCTGCCTCTGTTTTGCATTTGTTTGTCTACATATCATTTTTTGTGTGGCACTGTCGATAAGCGGTCATTTGTTCAGAAATATTGTTGCTGGGAGGGGTATGGGGGCTTCTGTCTGCCAGTATGCCTGTTTGGGTGCTGGGAGGATGGAGGAGATGACTGTCAGCTTCATCACCATGTGTGGTTTGACTGGAGTGAGGCACTGCATCTGGGATTACTTAGTCTGACTCAACAGATGTTTCACAGGGAAAAATGGGGATTTCTACTCCCGTTTCTGAGCTGGCAGATGGGAAACTCCAATTTTTTGCTCACTTAATGCTTCACCTTCACTCCCACGTTGTTACCACTCGACTGACTGCCGCCTGCATCCCATGAGGCCTCCAAGCAATAACATCAGCAGATGCAAACTGACTTCCCTGGGTATAAAGTGAATAGTCCACCTTAGAAAGACATGAAATCCCATACTCAGTGTCATATTCAGTCTTGTATTAGATATACAGGAACATGAGAGGAAAGGTCTGCCTTTGAAAAAGAACTATATTTCCATATGTGATGGAATCTAGGAAAGCCTGTCGGATGTCGCACTGGTGAAAATAGGTCGAAAGTCGAAATATTGGTGAAATTGGGTTTTTATTAAATAATTATTTTGTCTTATTATCTTGTCTATCATTCCTGAAAATATTTCATTGTATTTCGCTTGTTTAATATGTTAAAAACATTATTTGAATTAGGCACTCTGTTTGTCGTTATCTCTACAAATGAAAAACGATCAGCACATGAAATCCGCCCATAACTTGTTAGTCTACATAGCCTAAAAAGACGGTTTATCTGTCATAGTTGGGGTGACCAGATGTCCCACTTTGTGCAGGACAGTCCTGCAAATTGTGAGGTTGTTGCAAATTGTTATTGACAGTGCCACAATGTCACAATTTGCAGGGTGTGTGAAAAGTAATGGAAATGCGTGGCTGTCCTGCACAAAGCGGGACATCTGGTCACCCTAATCATAGTAAACCACATAACATGAAGATGAAGTCATATTAATGTGCATTTTTGCGCAAAGAGAGAGATGTAGAAGCTTCACAGACGGAGAGGGTTTGAGGTAACTGGTTGTGTTCTGATTTAGAATCCTTGTTTTTAAACCTGTTTTTCTCAAAATTTTTCTGAAAACAGATTTGAAAAGAGCTTGAAATAAGCTTCTAGGTGATATTAAAATCTCCAAAAGGTGTTAAATTTCGAGATGTTTTCCTAGATCCCATCACATATTTATATATATATACACCTTTCAGAAAGGCTCTAAGTCTGTTTCCAAGGGTTGGAGAGTATTAGTGCATATGTGAAACATTGGGTAAAGTCTTTTATGTCTCCAGAGGGAGCTCTGTGAAGTCTGATAAATAATGTCCCCAAGTAGTGTCACTTGAGACAGCCTCAGCTCGGGCTTGACTAGTTCAGAAGTTTGGAAAAGAAAAAAGTCTGTCAGTGTGGAGTTAGAAAGAAGTGAGCTTACCAGACCTCTGTAGTAGCTCTTCATCTCTGGCACAGGCTAGAGGCTCCAGGCTAAATTAGCTGTTATTGGCATAACACACCCCAGTCTCTCATTCAACTGTCGGCAGTGGAGTTGCATTGTGTTTTTTTTAATTGTCCATATTGATTCTGACAATGATTGAGGAGTTCAAAGCTAAATGGTTGAAGTACTTTTAAAACTGCGTTGAATTAGGCTTGCTGTGATCATGCCAGTGCTCTCTTTAAAATAACTACAACTGTGTGCTTCTAGTTATTTCTGTCACTCATAAGAAGCTGATAAAAAATAGGGTTTCAGTGCATGGCTGCACGGTGGCACAGCAGGTAGTGCGCGTGCCTCACAGCAAGAAGGTCGCAGGTTCGATTCCCGGGTTGGGCCTTTCTGTGTGAAGTTTGCATGTTCTTCCCGTGCATGCGTGGGTTCTCTCCGGGTACTCCGGCTTCCTCCCACAGACCAAAAACATGCTCATTAGGTTGATTGGTGACTCTAAATTGCCCCTAGGTGTGAGTGTGAGCGTGAATGGTGTGTATATGTGCCCTGCGATCGGCCGGCGACCAGTCCAGGTTGTACCCCGCCTCTCGCCCGTTGACAGCCGAGATAGGCTCCAGCCCCCCTGCGACCCCAAAAGGGATAAGTGGCATAGAAAATGGATGGATGGTTTCAGTGCATTTAAGTTAAGCTAGAAGAAAGATGCTAGACATTTCCCAGAGATTTTCTTTTGTTCTTTTGTGATCCAAAGCACGGCTGCATGAATATCTTGGTAATTTCCGAGTTCCAACAACCTGTGATGTTTGAGACTGTGTATTTTTTCCATCAATATACAGAAGCTGTGGGTATATTCCACTGGTTTCCTCATTTGACATGATCCAAAGGGACCATTTAGCATGCTTCAGTTTGCTAAAAGTAAAAGAGGTTTAGTAGGCAATTCTTCTGTGTCCCTGAACAAATAACAAAAAAACTGCTGACTTTTAAAGGCGGCCGACGAAGCAGTTTTTCCTCTGGCATCAACATGGCAGCTAACATGATTTTGCACGATGAATATGGATTTTATAAGGCTCTCAAATACACAATACAAGAAAACAATTACATGTTTTTTGTTTTTTTTTTACGCGTTGTTTGATATATTTTACACCATTCTTACATGTGACCAATGTTGACGACACGACATAGGATATGAGGCAAAGTATAAACTGAACTTATTCGATTTTTTCAAGATTTCTTTCTTTTTTACCCAAGGGTGCAGATGTATAGATTTTCCTGTCTTCAGCAAGACAGTTGGTTGTGTGTGTGTGTGTGTGTGTGTGTGTGTGTGTGTGTGTGTGTGTGTGTGCATTTGAAAGACAATTACAACCTGAGAGGCGGCCTATCACAGGAAATGAAATGACTTGTGATTTTTTCTTTGGCATTATTGAGTGTTTATGTTTGTGTTATTCTGTGTGTGCGTGTGCATGTGTGTGTGTGTTTGTGTGTGTGGTCACTATAGCAGGTGTGGGGTGGTATGTGAAAAGCTGTGCTTACTACACCAAATACAGACACTGTTGCTTTGTGATATATGAAACAGATGAGTGAAGTTGATTGGACCTGATGTGCCCAGGTTCACCTCAGTGTTTGGAGAAACAGAAGTAAGTCAGTGAGAACAGGAAACATTATAGTAAACATACATACAGTATGGATTGCTGATTTTACCTGTTACTGATACAGCCTATACATTTGTCAACATGGATGCTTTTTCTGAATGTTGGACCAGAGTGCACCTGAATGATCTGAGATCTGTTATTCACAGTCAGAGGTCAGAGAGAACTCCTATTGGAAGAAAGGTCATGTGCACGTATCATAATAACGTTGTTAGCCAGTAACAACAAGCCATTTTTGTCCTAAGGAGGCTGATGAAAGAGCAGAGAGGCATGTGGCTTTGTTGCAGGCTGTGCAGGTGGATGTGCTCCCCTCAACCATGGTTAGAGACATAAGTTGTTATCCAGTCTCCCTGCATATGTCTCGTTATGTGTCAAAATGCTTTTCTTCTGATGGTGGTAAACACCTGTGCTTTAAATGGAAAGCATTACCAGAGTAAACCAACTGTAGTACATGTGGAAGCAGAACAGTAGTAGTAGAGAGAGGTTGGACAAATACGTAAGTTGACTCAAACAAACTTTTTGTGAAAATAGTGTCCATGTGGATGAGTGTTCCTGTTGAGTGCAGTTGATATATTAAGTATTGAAGTATCAAAAAAATCCTTTAAACCCTAACCCTAACCCTTCTCTCTGCTGTGAAGATTGCAAAATATTCTGTTTTACTGTACAGTCTGATTGTGCAGCTATGTTTCTCATTAAAACCACCCCCCTGACTTCAAACAGAAGTAGAACACATGATCATTGCGGGTGAATTTAGGTCTTCACTAACATATGGCAGGCAGATTTGGGCACAGGGATAGACCAACCAAACACAGCAAGAAAGAGGAAGAATCAGGTGTGTAAAGTTGGATTCCAAGAGTGGAGGGCAGGTTTGTAATGAGAATGCACAAAAATACAGTGCAGTGGATGATGAGCATGTTGGGTTAGTTCCAGGAATGAGAGGCTAGCGGGCAGAATGATGTCAGAGTGATGTTCTGATTTCATTAAAAAAAAGAACATGTTCAATTTAGCACAAAACACTTAGTTTTGAAATTGATCATCATGCTTTCTACAATAATGGTAATCCAACTAAGACAATGAAAATGTTACATAAGTTGCTTTGTAACCTTTGCACCGACCACACTGAAAAATAAGGATTCCTTTACTTGATATGGGCCTGATACTTGGATCATTACGTATCATGTCCTCATTTCCATCTTCACTCTAAAGGCACTGTTCTTTGCTGCAGTACCTTATGCCAATGGTATATATCAGGGTGTCATCTACATACATCATGAATTCAGCATCACTGCAAATTGACAGGAGATCATCCATGTATGCACTGAAAAGCCTTGTGGCACTCTCACAGTGCAGGGTTTTAAAGGTGATTGTATATTGTTTGCCTGCACACACTTATGACGGCCACTTAGGTAGGATTAAAGAATTAAATCTAGTTTTGGATTGTTGTCTATTTGTCTACTAAATCTAGTTTAGTCCATCCTTTATCTAGATTTGTTTTAATAACTTCAAGGAAATAGCATCATGCTGCTTCAGTTGAACTGCTTTTTTTTTTGTCTCCTGGAAACAAATTACATGGGATGTGAAAGGGCCTGGAATCAAGGTGTCCAATCAGTTGTTCTGCTACAACATTTTCAACGACCTTTGAGATGACGGGGAGTATGCTGATGAGTTTCTAATTGCTTATCTCCTGTTCGTCTGCAGATGTAAGCTCAGGTGTTGTTGTAGCTGGTTTCAAGGAACTGGGGAAAGTGCTCTCATGAACAGATGTGTTTATTATTTGAGTTAAATGTGAAGAAATAGTTTATTTGTTATTTATTTATTTTGTTTAGAAATGTAGTATAGACCGTTCTGTCCCTACAGGATTTGTTAACCTTTGTCTCATTTACTGGTGTCGCTGTCAAAGCACATCTGCCATAAACTGAAACTCTGTGAGTTGTTCAGTTCTTGAGATGACTCATCTGTTTAAATGTCCACCAAATGTCCCCTTCAGTTTTGATTGAGGATGCAAACCCTGGCCTGAAGTGTCAGAGTCTTTATGGCGACAAGCCACCTTGAACGCCTCCATGTCACTACAATACGGTACGAAAAATTTAGCAGTTCATTCACTCATAAAAATGTTGCTTCTGGACATGATCCAGGAAAAAAAAAAAAAAAAAGATCTTTGTCACCACAGTGTTATGAGAATGTACTGTGTGCATAAACAGAATTTCTAGGAGACCAGGTCATTACCTGGTAAAGCAAAAGGTTTTTAAGTGTCTGCAAAGGGGAGTAACTGAATCAAACTGCAACAGACTATGAAATACCAGACTTCCTGACCCAAATAATATATTACTTACACTGTATATTGAATATATTACTTACTTTTTAACACACTTTGCTCGGTGTGTGTGTATGTGCGTGCACATGTATCACTCAAAGTCCCCTGAACATAAATCATTAAATTTTAGGATGAAGACTTGGTTTAAGTTTAAGATGAGAGACGCAGAAACACCACTGTGTGTGTGTGTGTGTGTGTGTGTGTGTGTGTGTGTGTGTGTGTGTGTGTGTGTGTGGGTGTGGTGTGTGTGGGGGGGGGGTGGGGGGTGGAGGGGGGGTGGATGTTTTGACTGATACATGAACTCATATCCTAGTTTCAGGTTCTAACTTTCCCCTGTTATCATGTTTCTCTAATTACCTCCAGTTTGCTTGTGAAGCATGCTAAATTACCCATGATCCCTCTCTCACACACAGATAGAAAGTGGGAGCATAAGCTTCTTGTCTGTGTATCTGTATATCACACACTGCAGTTTGATCTATATCTCCTGCGGTCTTTGTTCTACTTTTCTCCCCATTATGTTTCTCCTGGTGCTGATGTTGTAAATGTCTATACGTCTTGTTTCATACCTGCCTGCCACTCATTGCCTGCCTTTCTGTCTGGGAAGTGTGTGTGTATACTGGAGAACGGGGTGTGTGCTTCAAAACCGAGCTCCGTCTAGCCCCAGTGTATCACCGTGTACATGTGTGTAATCACATAATATTTTCCTTAAGGTGTCTCAGCTCATTGAAGTGTGTGTGCATGTGTATGTCTGCTTGTGCATAGGTGTGTATGTGTGTGTGTGAAAATAGTATATTTTTGTTAGCTGACTAGACAACTTGTCATGTCAGTGTGTGTGTTTATGTGTATGTGTGCAGGTAAATAGGATTTCCTCAGTGTATGAAATCTGAAGGTGAGCTCATCCAGGTGGAACATTGACTCCTAAGCAGTGTGAAAAAAACACAAAAACACACACTGGGGATGACAAGCCGTCATGTTCTACATCACACATGCACACACACCGATGTACACACTTCATAAACAACAACAACAACACACACACACACACACACACACACACACACACACACACACACACACACACACACACACACACACACACACACAAGCACATATTTTCTCCTGAAAATATCTCCTGTCTGGTCCTTTGATGCAAGAAATAAATTTGGATTTGTTTCAGTGTTTTGTTTTTTTTTAACTAACCTGTATTTTATTTAGGTTTTATACTGAGTAAGGGAACTGTTGTGAATTTTGTCCTATTTACTTTTTTTTTTTTTTAACCGATATAATGCTTTCCTCCCTTAACTGATATTTTTATTTATTGCATAACAGTTGGCTTCCTTGCACAAATGTGACTTATATGAATCGTTTCCTTCATACGGAGTCCGGAATGGGAAAAAAAAAAAAAAAAAAAAAAACTTTTTTGTGTTCTCTCACAAAAATTTTGTTTTACATCAAGAAATATTTTTCTTGTCTTCCACCAGCAGAAACAACAGTTGTGTAACACATGCTGCATCGTGTTGCATTGCATCATTTGATACCATAAATCTCACCAGACAAGTGATACTCAAGGTGGAGTAGCTCGAATGAATGATTGTGATAAATAGCTCCTTTTTTGGAGAGTTAATGCTTGTCAACATGGGAAATACAACAAAGGCATACCTTGAAACTTTAATGTGTGTGTTCACATGCAGCCAGTGTGTGGAGTTGCAATGAAAATAATGTGTGGGAGATTTGACATGCAGGATAATCCACAGATGTGTGTTGCTTCTAACACTTCTGGCCCAAATCTTTCAGGAGCGTAAACATTTTTCTGACAAGCAACTAACCAGAAATATGGCACAAAAACTGCACAGAGGATACACCAAACTACTCATCATTACTAATACTTTACCCTCACAATATCATTCAAAATGTAGATGAAGCATAGGTAAAAAAAAAAAAAAATCCAGGCAATCAAAATATTCCTAATTTGTACTTCATCCTACTCAGGTATTGCACTAGATGACAAGAACACCAAGATTGGACGATTGCGCAAATCTCACACATTATGTCCAATGATGTTTCTTGATTAAAATAAATTTGTCTTCTTAAACTTTTAAAAGATATTACTTTCTACAATGTTTGCATGGCATCTGTGATATGGTTAAAGATATGGTTAAGGGGATGTGGTTACATTAATTGCAGATCTGTGACAGGACACACATCTCAGACACGTTACGCACCCATCCCCATCCACCACCTCGACTTTCTGCTTTGCTTCATGAAGGGCTCTGTACTTCTTACAGTAGCACTGAGCATTGTCATTTAAAACCTTGCCAGAATATCCACTTTTATTCTGAACACCTGGGCCTTATAGTCTAAGTTTTATTGCTGCTGATGGTACGCATCCAAGTCTACGACTTTCCCAGAACGATCCCATCTCGCTATCACGGAGTAGCTCTGGAGGGCATTCGGCATTAAGGGTTGGGAATAAAATGAAACTGTTGGACAAACCTGTCACACTCGACCATAACCACAAAACATCTGTCAGCATGCATCCTGATAGACACTTTGCTTGTTAGCTGTTGAGCAATAGTACCTACTCTCATGCGCCATAAATAGATATTATGCTCCTCTTTAACTGATTGATGTGTGCGCATATGGGTAGAACACAAATGAAACATCCTTCTGCTTCCCTTCATCTTTTAATGTATTGCAGGAGACCAGAAAAAAAGTGAAAACAACTGAATATTTAGATTTTGTCTGAATGCTGATTGTTGCTTTGTTTCTGTGTTGCAGGGCACAGACTTTGGACTGAACCAGACTCCTCCCAAGTATAACCACTACAGCCACTGCACTGCTACTCCTGCTTCCACCGCAGCACATGGCAGTCTGCTCACCTCAAAATGATGGCAACGCTCATCACTGACTGGCTTGTCTACCTTTTGAGAAGTGGAGCTTAAATATGGTATCTTTACTGTTTTTTTCTTCATTGCAGTGGTTGCTGAGAGGACCTTTTTGAGGAATATTTTCCATATTGTGAGGAATATTTCTCAGATTTTGTTTCACCAAGCTAGAGGAAATTGATGGCTGCTACATTTCCACCGGATTAGCAACCACGACCTTCATCTGCTCCGGGGTTACCCACTTGCTTATGCCTGTGAGTGAATGTGATTTTAGTGTGATTGTGTGGTTGGGTTTGCATCTGCATGGCGTACGTGAGAGATAGGAAATAAGGATTTTCTTACTTTGCAAAGACAAGAGTGGACAGAAAGAAGTTGAAAACAAGGAGTAGCAGCTATGTCCCAGTGGAGGCACCATTCGAGGACTGGGTGTCGGCTACTTCAGACTGCCAAGAGCAGGAAAAGGATGATGGCATACGTAGGGCTTGAAGGTTCCTTAAGCGCCGGCTGGTGGGTGTCCTCTCTAATATGGCTGGGGCTGCTACTGCTGCAGGCATCTCTGGCTGCTGTGTCGGCTCAGAAACTTGATGAGAATGACCCGGTGGTCACCACCACTAATGGCAAGCTGCGAGGCGTTAAGAAGGAGCTCAACAATGAGATCCTGGGTCCAGTCGTGCAGTTTCTGGGTGTCCCGTATGCTGCTCCACCCACTGGTGAGCGTCGCTTTCAGCCACCTGAGCCACCAGCATCATGGCCGGAGATCCGCAACGCCACACACTTTGCCCCAGTTTGCCCTCAGAGCATCGTGGAGGGCCGTCTGCCAGATGTGATGCTGCCAGTGTGGTTCACCAACAGCATTGATGTAGTGTCCTCCTACGTCCAGGACCAGAGCGAGGACTGCCTCTATCTCAACATCTACGTCCCCACTGAGGATGGTGAGTTAGCCTGTGGGCTCAGGGGGCAGGATGACTGTGGGGACAGTGGGGTGGGGGGAATGAACCCACAGCCTTCTGGTAGCGAGAAGAGTAGGTTGTCGGGGTGTGTCTTACCTATGTGAGAGTGCATTTCTGTCTGTCCCTGTCAGTCTGTCAGTAGCGGGAAAGCATGACTTTGTGCATGTTCTATGTGCATGACACTGCTAATACATGAGTGCACATGAGTGTGTGAAAGTGGTTTTGTGGAAGAGAGAACAATATGCATGTGTGTACAGATGAGTGTGGCACATCCATCGAGGCCAGTTGAATCACTTTTCATTCCATTCGATAGCTGCCTCAACCTCCTTCTTTCCATTTTCTATACTTTCTCTCCTCCTCCTCCCAGTTAATCCTCTAACTCTTTCTCCTCTTATCCCCTGCTCCTTTTTCTCCTCCTTGCCTTATTCCTCTTCCTCTGAAGACTCCATCCTCTCTGTCATGTCTATAGCTCATTGTGCTCAGCTACAATGGCCACAGTTCATTAAACAAGACAGTCGTCAAGATCATCACCGATTGATTTGGCTGACTGGCTGAATGACTGGCTGGCCGACTGGTAGACTGAATACTGCGCTGATTGAGCTGGTGTGATGGTGTGATTCATTCTTCCCCTCCGTCTTTATGTCTCCCTTTCCCTCCTCTTCCTTCTTTTTCAGTCAGTCAGCTTTGTGTGTGTGTGTGTGTGCGTGTGTGTGCATGCCAGCTCCTGTGTGCATTGCGCGTCCAGGGGCTCCATGTTATTCTTTAGTCTTTTATTCATTTTACAGTCAAAAGAATATCCAAGGAATGTGCCAGGAAACCGGGCAAGAAAATATGTAGACAAGGAGGTATGTATGATCTGAACGCAACCTATACAATGCCACAGACAGAAGAAACACCCTGAAAATGCGAAGAAAAAAAAAGAAGAACGGTAATTCAGCAGAGAGCAATTGTGGGATCAAGATCTACGAATTATTCAGGTCCAAAATTCAGGGAATCTGCAGGTTTTTAGAATGCTAAATTTAAGAGACAGGACCTTTTTGAACACTACCTACAAGTGAATTTAAGTTTTAAGAACCAAAGTAGGAACAACTAAGCTGTCAAAAGCAGTCTTCCTCCGACTGAACAAAGCTAATGCAATTGAGAAAGTGTAAGTGAACAGAGCAGGAAAGACATTTTCAGATTTGTCACTCTTGGTAAGGAATCCTGCAGATAGCAGCAATAACATATTTGCAACTCAAACCCTGAATTAGCCGTTTAATTTGTAGACCTTGTGATGGGGGCGTAATGGTGAGGTCTTGTTGCACCACACACACTGGTTTATTGATGTGCGCTCACATTGGTGGGCAAGGTTGGACGATTTGATTGGCTGCCAGATCTGGGGTCAAAAGGTGTGTAGCAATCATGGTTGATGTGTGCGGAGATAGCAGCATATTAGATCAGGCACACGGTCACAAACACACATACACACACTCACGGTGATGTAGCTGTATGCAGTGTTAAACAAGATGAGCTCAGGCTGGACCTTGACTGTGTAATCTCCATTAAAAGAAAGCAGAGCTGTGCTCAGGTTGGCTCAGGCTACTGTATCAAGCACTGTTTCATCAAGATAATGCCCCCCCCGTCGTCTCTCTCTCCCTGTCTCTCAGCCTGTCCATCCCTGGATGTGCGCATGTTCTTGTGTGTACTCTATGTTTGTGTGCAAGTGTGTGTGTGTGTGTGTGTGTGTGTGTGTGTGTATATATTAGTGCGAAAGAGAGAGAGAGAGAGAGAGAGAGAGAGAGAGAGAGAGAGAGAGAGAGAGAGAGAGAGAGAGAGAGAGAGAGAGAGAGCGACTGATGCTGACAGTGTCCTTGATAAGGTCTGGGTGTTAATGTCATTGTTTTGGCAGCAGCCTGCGTTATCACTTAGTGTACATTCCTCCTCTTCGTACTACACAGAATCATGTAAACATTAACCTCGCTGCTCTTCGTACTTTGTGTTGCACACACAGAGGGGAAATGCATTTAAACTGGGAGATTATAGAAGCTTACATATTAGTCACACAACGTGGAGAATCGTCATTATAAAACCAGGACCCAGACAATCTTGTGGATTTATTTTTTTCATTCTATGGCATGGAGAGATTAGGTTTACAAAACAATGTATCTTGCACAAAAAAGAGAAGATTGTGGATCTGTGGCCTTTCTGCTTTGCTTGGATTTGTTTCTTTGGCTTGTGTTGACTAGCTGCTGGCTCTGCGTAGGGCAAAAATGACTAGTTCGTGAAATGTCAGGGATCCTCTTAACTTTATATACAGCACTCTCACAGAGTGCACTTCATTAGGCAAAGCTCAATGCAGTTGGTCTTCTGTTCTATATAGCAGTCCATAGGTAATTACAGTGGACATATATTAACTTAGAATGAGTGCATGAAGGGCAATGTTTTTGTATGCTATGTAATGTGAACAATCATTTCTGTATGTTCCTCACATTTAAGTGTGAAATGTACTAGTCATTTGTATTATGGGATTTAGTGTCAAAAGTCCACCGGAAATTATGCTTTTACCTCTACTTTTTACAAACTGCGCTGTCAGAAGACTCATTTCAGCTAATTTGTGTGCAAATAGAAGCTTAATAGAATTATTACAGACAGATTACAAATTAAAGGACCTGAGTAAGAGAAACACAATGAGTGCAAATGCTTCGAGGACACTAAATGGTTGGAGTATGGAAACTGATTGGATAGGCTATGACCTTCACAGTCACTGGGTTCATATTAATCAAATCAAATTTTGGACTTGTGAAAAATAGAAGTAATAAAAAACCTTTTATTTGACTTTTACTTCTATTTGCAGACTTAAAAATAAGTGCTATTCTTGTGGGTTTAAAATGCCGGACCCTGGGGGTTCTCCTAGGCTGGTTAAGCTCGTCAGGGTCTTAGAGGGCTGCAGTACAGAGACAGAGGTGATCACACATGTCCTGAGAGATCTTTTGGAATGGCAGTACGATACAGCACTGGTCATTATAAATACCTTACCTCATCTGAAGCAGCTATTTTCAGAAAAAGGTTGTTTTAGCGTATCAGTTGCAGCTTCTGCTTCCTTGTAAGCCGTTACCTAAAAGACACACTCTTGATAAAATGTTACACCTGATACACCTGAACAGGATAACTTCCACACCTTGTCTAAGAACAAGTCAGGTGGGCCAGGTGAGCCCCTCCAAGCAGATGGGTACACTCCTGACATCTAGTTAGAAACATAAGACCACTGGGGAAATAAATAACGTGGACATATATACAGTATATATATACAGTATATATATGTGAAATGAAGTCATTTTCTGTGCCAGCCCATTATATCCAATAATTACACTCTTATCGGATTTCACACCTCACTATATACTTCCATTGCCAACTTTCAGTGCTAATACAGGAGGCACTGTGCTTTGATTAAATCAGATTAGATTAGATTGAACTTGATTGATTTACATATATCACAGCAGAATTTATTTTAATAAAACTTTATTTAAATATAGCACAGCGGAAATTAAGAGGTGGGGCTGCTGGATGGGTGTGTTCTATGTCAGGCTTCATCCAGGAGAGTTTGTCTCCTCTTACAGACCTGTAATTATATTTGCCTTTTCATTGACTGAGGCAAGAATTTATCTATCTATAATCTATCTATATAACCACATTTTTATTTAATGAAACATATCTTTCCTAACACTGTCTTCACTATAGCTTGTCATATTTCGTGTAGTTGGTATGCACAAATATTGTAGCTAACAAGAATTTTCAAAAATGTTGGCCCTGAACTGGGAAGTAGTGATGTTGTTTTGAGGAATGTAGCTTATGCCACAAACATCTCATATAAGCCTACACTTTCTAATGCGTGTTTCCAGCCAAGCAATATACTGTGGCACAAAGATTTCATCAATATTTCTTTAGAATCATGAAAGGATTATCATGTGAACATCCCCAGTGAAGATCTGCAGAAACAAGATGGTGTAATTGAGTCACTACCCAAGGGCTCTTATAGAGACAAAAGGGGTCCGTAAGTGCATCTATTGAGGTGTTCACTGAGTGTGTGTATTGGCTGATGTAATGTTCAGTGGGTGCAGACTACAGCAGTAACAACATACAGCATTATAGAGGTTTCCTTTACAGATGCAGAACCCATTTCTGATGATACTCTCAGCAGTTCTGTCATTATCATTATCATGTAGCACAGTGTAGTCAGTGGTGCATGGTGAGTGGACAGATCATGGTGAGTGACTGGGCAATTTCATGGCTAGATGTGACATATCTATTTGGTAGCAGTGTTGGATAGGAAAAAATAGACAATTAGCCATTGTGGAGACTCAAATTAGTCATGATCGGTCAAATCAACTGTGTTCTGTCTTTTTAAAAGTGGCACACAGCACTGCGACTCTTTTGTGATGAAGAGAACAGTCAAGAGTTGATGCAATACGACAGTAGAAAAGCTTTTTTCTTGGCGTCCTTGAGCTACAGATGCAGAATCATCATGAGGGAATTTGAAGAACTTCAGATTTTGTTTGCTCGGGCAGAAATTCTGAAGTTCTGTTAACAATGCTCCCATGGATTTAAAGATCCATTGATCAATGACAAGGTTGAGCAATTATTTAGACAGAGCCAGAGAGAACTGGTGGAGGACCACTTGCAATACAATCCCTAATATTTTAGCTTTTGCTCGCATGTCCCTCTGCACACTAATCATGGCTTAGTTCATGAGTTTAAGAAAAAGAAGGGTGGGGGGCAACAGAAAGAGACCCAGATGTGGGCAGTGATGAAGAGCCGTCAGAAAAGGCTCACATGGAGTAATATTAGAGTAAGAAGGACGAAGACAAAGTGAGACCAAACAATAGAGCGGGCGTGAAAGTGAGTGAGGCAGAGTGTAATTGCTGTGGGACTCATCTCTTTGTCCTCATAAGGACTATTGTACCGTCCTGTGCCATGCTGGTTCAAAGAAGTCTTCTGTGGTTAAAAGTAGTGTTTTTTGATGTGTCTGGGATGTAGTACAGTCATTAAGTTATCACATGCTGGGATAGCGGTCTCTGTAATGAGATCAGAGGTGGCAGCGCTGCGGTTGGTCTTCTCTCCCTGCAGCATGCATTCCCAATTCATTTTTAAAATTGAAGTAAGTGCAGTCGAGGCTCACTTCTCACCGATGACAGCTAAGTGAACACAAAAAGTTGAAGATAACAAAGTCTGAGTGACACAGAAACATGCTTGAAAGGAGAAAGAGATGCATTGATGTTTTAAGATCATACAGACAAGCATATTTATAAAAATCAAATCTTCCGTGGCTCTTGTGAATCTCCATATTTTATGTAAGGACGATACTGGAACTACAAAATGCTGTAATTTGTAGTTGTAGTAAAAAGCACAAGCTCATTTGAATGGCATTCTGTAGCTGGTTGGTAGCAATGCAAGAAGTACATTTACAAGTTCAATACATAAATACTTTTACAGGTACATTTCAGAGGCCTGTGACCTAATTATTAACAATAGCTTTTCAACTTTAGTACTGATAAAGACACTCTCCTACACTCTGGAATATACACGGAGAACTTATATTTTTAAAAATAATTGGGAAGAAAAAAAAAGACCAGTAATGGGGCAAAAGACCAGTAATATGTGGCAATAGCATCATTTTCTAGACCACTTTGTGTCACACTGTGACAGTTAAATGAGCACATGATTTGTGATCAGCTCTCTCATGTTGTCACAACATTTCTTGAATGAGAATGTATGAGAGCTCTGCAGAAGAGAAGACGGCACTACATGATTCTTCATTTTTTTTGTTTCTGTCATAGATTATTCTATGATTCTTTGACATATCTTCATCCAAATGATAGATTTTTGATTTTTCAATGAAATGTTATTGAGACAAAGTTGTTGTTCTAATTGCTCTATATTACAGCAACTGAACATTGTCAGGTTTTGGACTGTTAGCCGAAAGAAAACAACAACAACAACAAAAAGATATTTGATGATGTCAACAAGGACTCTGGGAAAAGCTGATGGGCATTTTCATTATTTTCTGACATTTTGTAGACCAAACATTTACTCAGCTGTCAAAATGACAAAACCATCTGCAGATCAGTCAATGAGGAAAGTAGTTAGTTTCAGCCATTGTTTGCAATCAAACATGCACATAAACTTTTTGGACAATTGTTGTTGCTGTCGATCTAGCAGAGTGACAACACAACCAATTACATTTGCCACAAACACATAATTGAGAAAAGAAATTAGAATTCTTTAAATGTCATTTCTTAGAGCCAGGGGTGTCTAATACCTGGTCACAATTCTAAGTAGCCCCTGTGGTGCATTTTGCATTTTTGGACCATTCCTCTCTGCCTTGTGCATTCTGGGCTCTTGCTGTTGCTGTGTCTACCTAAACCCACAGCTGACTGCAGGCATGTTCATGCCTCAACTCTGCAGGTTGTCAAAAGGCATTATAAGTAACGGAAAAACACAAGCTGATGCACAAGTACATGTGAGAGGGTGAAGGAAAGTTCACTTAAGTCATGACACTTACGGATAATAACAGCAAATATATTAAAGCATCACAAACTGGCAAAATCAAGAGCGAGACTGTCTGAGCTGTTTTTTCTTTAACTGTTGAGCAGCTTGTTGTGAGACTGTTCTTTGCGGGCAGGTTTTCTTTTTTTCCTTTTTTTTAATCTTGCCGCTTCAGTGTCTTAAATGCATCTCACAGTATATATCATTTTAGCAGCTAGTCACAAAATTCAGTCCCACCAAAGACGGACTGCTTTTCTGATAACAAGCCTGCATGAAGGTTTATATCATTAGAATGTTACTAATGCAGGTATCTGTCAACAGTCTTGAATGAATCCAAGCCACTATAAACTCTATAAGTTACCAGCACATAAATGAGAAATCTGAAAAATTTGTTTTACTGAATGCACTTGGATCATTCTGACCCTCTAGACACTGGTATTAGACACACAGCTGCAAGATCTGTGGCAGGAAAACTGAACCTGATCCAGTAGCACAGAGCCTAATTTGGACCCTGGTATCTGAATCAGGGAGGATTCGTGAAAGCTTCTGTCCTCCAGTGTAAAACAATGACACCCTGCCTTTTGCCTGTGCAGTATTTGCCTGCACTGCCTATGCTAGCTGCTGGTTCTTACAGCAAACTGCTAATGTGCTTCATGGAATCCACTGCTCACCCTTCAACGCTGTCAGACCTGCTGAAAAAATGGGAAGAAACCTCTCTTTAAGGTGTCTCTGCGGTGGGTTGGAAGTCCCTTTATGTTTACTTTATGTTGAATTAAGGACCTAGCTTTTAAAACCCAAACTAGGACATTTAACTGCAAACTAGGCCATTTCCCAGCGCGTGTACAAGCTGTTTAATATCTCAAATAGTTCCGGATATATTTCAACATGTTGCATTATTCTGAAATTTCTCTGTGCTGTCTCCACTCCAGAGGGGTTTAGAATAGAGACTCCATTGTAGATGTGAATTTCGTCAAGATGCAGGCAACTTCACAGGCAGTGAATTTTTCAGTTTTCTGTCACAGCTCCCCCTCTCCCTCATGTCTTTCTTCTCCCTTTGTCTCTTTCTCTCTGTCCATCTTGATGTCCCTCTGCACAGGTTGGTCTTTTCCCTCGCGTCTGTCTCTGCCTCTCTATCCGTCCTGACCTATTCACCCTCCCACATCTCACTTTCCCTCTGTCCTTTTTTTCGTCTTTCTCTCTTATTCCTCGGGCCTTGTCCCAGTTTTGTAGTTGTTGAAGGAGGATCCTGTGGGAGGTGGTGCACATGCATACACACAAAGACTCACAAACAGAGTGGAGGAAATGGAAAGCAGGAACAGGCATGGCCCTTCTTGTGTTTGGGTCTCCCCTGAGGGGCTCTGTCACCTCCACTCACAACTTAACTTCTCCACACTGGTTTTTCATCTTATGTTGGTGTGTGTGTGTGTGTGTGTGTGTGTGTGTGTGTGTGTGTGTGTGTGTGTGTGTGTCTACATGGATCCATGGATTTAGGTGTATGTGTATGCATCAGAAGAAGTTCTGTCCTTTCTGACAGGGTTTGGCGTCAGAGCCTGGCTGACTGTCTGTACCTGCTGCTGGGCAGGTGGCCCTGTGATTCTCAGCATCATGTTCATCACATGACCTAAGTATTGACCTTCAGTCACATGATAATAGGTAGTTGCATGTGAAAATCAGACTTGTTTGAATTTCTAGTAGGATTGTTAATTATCAGTAAAATTGTTTTTAGTTAACACCCCAGTATGGCCAGATATTGTATATATTTACAATACATATATATCGTATTTACAGGAAGTACAGACTCAAAATATGTGCATATCTTTTCACAAGGCTGTCAGAGTGTATTATGTCTCTTGATAGCATAACACAGTAGCTGCTGATCTTGATTGAAGCAACATCTGCATCTGCATTTCCTATGTCCTAACAACTGCATTAACATGGGCTTAAACTTGTGTGTGTGTTGGTGTGCACCCTGTTTGCAATAGCAGCTGTTATTTAAGCACACCCTCTAAGGAAAGCAGCAATAATTACTGGCAGGATGGTGATGTCACACACCTGAGGTTGCTGCTTGTTACGGCAAGTTTTCACCTGGATGAGTTTTTACACAGGTGGGTTTTGGCTGGAATCAATTAAGGAGAATCTGTGATGCTAATAATTATGAGCATGAAAAGTGTCACACACTCTGTCTTCATATGCATTTCTCTTTTATGAGGACGACGTTTCAGCCCTCAGGCCTTCCTCCAGATCAACAGTGATAATCCTAATAAAAGAGAAATGCATATTGAGTGTGCCGTATTTTTTCTGACTCTCATGTCTGTCTCCAGTGATCATCACCACACTACAACCCTTGGTGCAAATGACTTTTCTATTATATGGTCATAATTCTAACATGAGACTAAAGTGAGATGGTCCTTTGAGTCAGGGTAACAAGACCTAGTGAGGATTAGGGGTCGATTGAATGGGTCAGTATTGCATTAACACAACAAAGCCCCACTAGAGGCCATGACATCTCTTTCACCAGATAATACTAAACAAGTTAAAAAATATACAGATGATTCTGCTACTGCTAAAGACCCCTCCCTCACGCGCGCACACACACACACACACTACTCAACAATGCCTTTTTCTGATTTCCCTCAGCTATAAAGCGTATTGAAAGCTCTCACATCCTGTTTAACAGCTTGAACCCACGACCAGCAGGTGATATGGTTAAAGTCACCGTGACAGCTTCATTTTCTGCATTAACCTATCGATGTGTTAAGTTTGTCAAATGATGGTCAAGTGCTGTCTTAAGCACCGCTAAAAATTCATACTACACGAGTCAGTATACAGGTTTTAATCCTCAGTTTTACTGCTTTGTTATGTCTAAATACAGCTCCATGTGTTGTGTGTGAGAGTTACATTCAGAGAGAAGTACTGAATAATTGGCGTTTTCATCAAAACAAACTGCTTTCCAAACACAGATTAGATTATATCGAATTATTAAACAAGGCAAAGAAACTAATTTTGAGTACACGATGGGGGAAAAAAAGGTAAATAAAATCCAAAGCTGACTCGAATATCCATCCATCCATCCATTATCTTCCGCTTATCCGGGGCCGGGTTGCGGGGGGAGCAGTCTGAGCAGGGACGCCCAGACTTCCCTCTCCCCGGACACTTCCTCCAACTCTTCCGGGGGGATCCCGAGGCGTTCCCAGGCCAGCCGAGTGACGTAGTCACCCCAGCGTGTCCTGGGTCTTCCCCGGGGCCTCCTCCCGGTGGGACATGCCTGGAACACCTCCCTAGGGAGGCGTCCAGGGGGCATCCTATAGAGATGCCCGAGCCACCTCAGCTGACTCCTCTCGATGCGGAGGAGCAGCGACTCTACTCTGAGCTCCTCCCGGGTGACAGAGCTCCTCACCCTATCTCTAAGGGAGCGCTCCGCCACCCTGCGGAGGAAACTCATTTCAGCCGCTTGTATCCGGGACCTCGTTCTTTCGGTCATGACCCAAAGTTCATGACCATAGGTGAGGGTAGGAACGTAGATTGACCGGTAAATCGAGAGCTTCGCCTTTCGGCTCAGCTCCTTCTTTACCACGACAGACCGATACAGCGACCGCATTACTGCAGCCGCTGCACCGATCCGCCTGTCAATCTCACGTTCCATCCTTCCCTCACTCGTGAACAGGATCCCAAGATACTTAAACTCCTCCACTTGAGGCAGGAACTCTCCTCCAACCTGAAGGGAGCAAGCCACCTTTTTCCGGTCGAGAACCATGGCCTCGGACTTGGAGGTGCTAACTCTCATCCCAGCTGCTTCACACTCGGCTGCGAACCGCCCCAGCGCATGCTGAAGGTCCTGGCTCGAGGAAGCCAACAAGACAACATCATCCGCGAAAAGCAGAGACGAAATCTGCCGGCCCCCGAACCGAACCCCCTCCGGCCCCTGGCTGCGCCTAGAAATCCTGTCCATAAAAATGATGAACAGAACCGGTGACATAGGGCAGCCCTGCCGGAGTCCAACATGCACTGGGAACAGGTCCGACTTACTGCCGGCAATGCGGACCAAGCTCCTGCTCCGGTTGTACAGGGACTGTACAGCCCTCAACAGAGGGCCTCCAACCCCATACTCCTGGAGCACCTCCCACAGAATGACGCGAGGGACACGGTCGAATGCCTTCTCCAAGTCCACGAAGCACATGTGGACTGTTTGGGCAAACTCCCATGAACCCTCAAGCACCCTGTGGAGGGTATAGAGCTGGTCCAGTGTTCCACGGCCAGGACGAAAACCGCATTGTTCCTCTTGAATCCGGGGTTCGACTATCGGCCGGATTCTCCTCTCCAGTACCCTGGAATAGACTTTACCAGGGAGGCTGAGGAGTGTGATCCCCCGATAGTTGGAACACACCCTCCGGTCCCCCTTTTTAAAAAGAGGGACCACCACCCCAGTCTGCCAGTCCAGAGGCACTGTCCCCGTCTGCCACGCGATGCTGCAGAGGCGTGTCAACCAAGACAGTCCTACAACATCCAGAGACTTGAGGTACTCAGGGCGGATCTCATCCACCCCCGGCGCTTTGCCACCGAGGAGCTTGCGAACTGCCTCAGTGACTTCAGCCCCGGTGATGAATGAATCGACCTCCAAGTCCCCAGTCTCTGCTTCCTCTACGGAAGACATGACAGAGGGATTGAGGAGATCCTCGAAGTATTCCTTCCACCGCCCGACAATATCCCCAGTCGAGGTCAACAGCTCCCCACCTCCACTGTAAACAGTGTTGACAGAAAGCTGCTTCCCCCTCCTGAGGCGCCGAACGGTTTGCCAGAATTTCCTCGAGGCCAACCGGTAGTCCTCCTCCATGGCCTCCCCGAACTCCTCCCAGACCCGAGTTTTTGCTTCTACAACCGCCCGAGCTGCCGCACGCTTGGTCTGCCGGTACCCATCAGCTGCCTCAGGAGTCCTATGAGCCAACCAGGCCCGATAGGACTCCTTCTTCAGCTTGACGGCATCCCTTACTTCCGGTGTCCACCACCGGGTTCGGGGGTTGCCGCCACGACAGGCACCGCCGACTTTACGGCCACAGCTATGGACGGCTGCATCAACAATGGAAGTGGAGAACATGGTCCATTCGGACTCAATGTCTCCAACCTCCCTCGGGATCTGGTTGAAGCTCTCCCGGAGGTGGGAGTTGAAAACTTCCCTGACAGCGGGTTCCGCCAGACGTTCCCAACAGACCCTCACGGTACGTTTGGGTCTGCCAAGTCTGTCCCGCTTCTTCCCCTGCCAGCGAATCCAACTCACCACCAGGTGGTGATCAGTTGACAGCTCAGCCCCTCTCTTTACCCGAGTGTCCAAGACATACCGCCGAAGGTCAGATGATACGACTACAAAGTCGATCATTGACCTCCGGCCTAGGGTGTCCTGGTGCCACGTGCACTGATGGACACCCTTATGCTTGAACATGGTGTTCGTTATGGACAAACTGTGACTAGCACAGAAATCCAATAACAGAACACCACTCGGGTTCAGATCGGGGAGGCCGTTCCTCCCAATCACTCCCCTCCAGGTGTCACTGTCGCTGCCCACGTGAGCATTGAAGTCTCCCAGCAGAACAATGGAGTCCCCGGTTGGAGCACTTTCCAGTACCCCTCCCAGGGACTCCAAGAAGGCCGGGTACTCTACGCTACTGTTCGGCCCGTAGGCCGAAACAATAGTGAGAGACCTATCCCCAACCCGAAGGCGCAGGGAAGCGACCCTCTCGCTCAGCGGGGAGAACTCCAACACATGGCGGCTGAGCTGGGGGGCTATAAGCAAGCCCACACCAGCTCGCCGCCTCTCACCGCGGGCAACTCCAGAGTAGAAGAGAGTCCAGCCTCTCTCAAGGAGTTGGGTTCCCGAGCCCAGACTGTGCGTGGAGGTGAGCCCGACTATCTCTAGCCGGTACCGCTCAACCTCCCGCACTAGCTCAGGCTCTTTCCCCCACAGTGAGGTGACATTCCATGTCCCCATAGCCAGAGTCGTTGTCCAGGATTTGAGTCGTCGGGGCCCCCACCCACGACTGCTACCCATTCCACATAGCACCGGCCCCTTCTGATCCTTCCTGCGGGTGGTGGGCCTACGGGAAGGCGGGCCCACGTCGCTCCTTCGGGCTGTGCCCGGCCGGGTCCCGTGGGCAAAGACCCGGCCACCAGGCGCTCGCCTGCGAGCCCCAACCCCAGGCCTGGCTCCAGGGCGGGGCCCCGGTGACGCCAATCCGGGCGACGTACGCTTCCTTGCTTTAATTTCTTTCATAGGGGCTTCTTGAACTGCTCTTAGTCTGACCCGTCACCTAGAACCTGTTTGCCTTGGGAGACCCTACCAGGGGCATTAAGCCCCGGACAACATAGTCTCTAGGATCATTCGGGTACTCAAACTCCTCCACCACGATAAGGTGGCAGTTCAAGGAGGAGGACTCGAATATGATCTGGTTAATAATGGAGAATGTGAATTGGCAGAATCTCTCTGCACTGCTAAGAACACAGAGCAGAACCAGATATTTTGCAAGAAAAGTGATTAATGTGCCAACATTTTTGATGTACGCTCTCTGAAAGCTGATAACAGTCAAGTCTTTCCCTTGAGTCTTGAATGATCTTGTGCATGGCAACAGAAACAACATCAATTCATGATCACCTTATCCAAAAGTGCCTGGGAATCAGATACATCAGTTTCTCTTCTATCGTTATCAGTTTGGAACAGACATCTGTCAAAATCAAAAAATCATATCTGCAGTTGGTCACATCTTATTTTTGTGTCTGCTAATTGGAATGAAGGTAACACCTTCTCACCTTTGACTGAACACTCTGGCCACCTTCTTCAAGCCAATAATCACTATCTCTTATTGGAAATGAAGAGCTCAGTAATATTAGATGGGTGCTGAATGTGTTACTGCAGATATGAGCTGGTTATTTACATAGAAGCCTACATGTATACATGCATACTTCTAAAAGTATCCCCAAGCTAACATCTGTAAATATCTGGCAGAATTATGGCCCATGTATAAATTTTGCCCATATTGGATGATTCCATACCTCCTGATTTACATCCAATTCCAACATTAAGTTCCATCAGTGGAAGTATGATGTCCTTGCCCTAGCGAGGCAGAAGGTGATGATGTGGACGTCAGGGTCGTGAATGGGCATGGAGTGAGTCAGACTTTCATGGAAAAGTCCAAGGTCACACATCTGCCGTAAATTTGCCCTTTAATTCAACTCCATTTACAGATCACTAAAAACGTTTATGACAAATAAAGAAATATGTCTTGTTTCTTGCTCTATTTGTGCTGTACATAAACAAGTATACTTTTTTTGGGCATAAAGTCTCTTACTGACAGACAAATGAAGACGGGGTCTGCAGGACATTAAACAAAAGTCAAACATTGACCCTGACTATGCCCAAACCTAAACGTGTGTTACATGTTCAACCCATACCTTAACCAACTCACATCTGTCATACCTATGACCTGTCCCCAAGCTTACCCATAAAGCAGCTGCCATGATAAGATACTGCAGGAACTGAGAGTTTCACAAATTGGAAAATTGGATGTAAAAAAAAAAAAAAACCATCACTGAACCTTAATCAAGGTTGTGCACAGTTGTTCAGTATCAGTGCTTGCATCTGGTGAAAGAATCTAAAGTAAAATGCTACAGATGATGATGAAACGGGCCATCACCTTTTCATTCAGTTTTGCACATAGAAACAAAAGCTCCCAGCAGAAAATTATATACATCCACCATGAATAATACAAACACAGCATGCACAAGATCCACCAAAGTTACAGGAGTGTCGTTTGAATTGAACCAGTCACTCTGGTTAAAAACATTCATTAAATGTTGAATAGCCTGTTTGCTGCCTGGTCAGGGAAATGTCACAAGCAGAGGAGAGTATGACCTTGGCTGGTTCTAGAAACTATTTTCCAATCTTTTGTTTTTCCAAATAGTTACACACGTCAGCATCCTGAACTCAAACCTGCGCACACACACACGCAAGCTCATACATGTGTGCAACTCTGCTCAAGGTGACAGCATTGATAGCTGCTCATACATATTCATGACACTTGCATTACAATAAATAAATAAGCAGCTTATTTTTCTCTTTCCTGAATATTAAATGAAGGACATTTGAACCTTCGGCACACCGCCAGCACCAGCCATTCTACTTCCACAAATTACAGCAACAGCAACTGCACAAAGAGGCAGGGATACAAATGTCATAACGTTGCCCCATTTCTAAGATTCATCCCACACACAGAAAAAAAACAATCTTTTATTCTCCGCTCCCTTTTTTCTTTAGCGCTCCGTCGCTGTAGCCGTAGCGGGGACACATTTTGCCTCATGCATATTTCAGACGCAACACATTGTGAACAACGCAGATAGACACGGCGTGGTGAAAAGTAACAGCTTTTCCCATAGTTTCCATTTCACCTCTAGTCATTATTTATGGGGACCCTTTTCAAAACGTCCGTACAGCTATGTAATGCATGGAGCTATTTGCCTCGATGATGATGGAGAGGCAGCTGTAAACTAACTATAGGCAATAATGTAAGCCTCTGCACACAAACAGCAGGAGAAAGGGAATGAGCGTTACTGACTGAATTCTAACATTGTTTCTCCAGTACCACATTCGTGTTTTGATCATTTTAATCACACGGTGAATGGTATCTGTTTGGTGCAGTCTGAGTCAGCAGTGTATTGGAGTGGTAAAAAGGTTCTCCTTGAATTGAAAAAGAGATAAAGATGGAAGACAAAGGAGTAAAGAATTAATCAGCGATGAGTGAATAAACTGTTGCTACAAATGTTTATTTTGCTGCTCTCACAGTACCACCCAAATTTAGGCTATGAGGACAACACTTTTTACCTGTGGATCTCCAAAATCATAGTGGCCACTGTGGCTATAACACGTTAATGGCACATTACATTTTAATTTTATTTTTATGCAAGAAAGTAAGGCTGCAGCAACAAAACTCCTGTATATTTAGGATGCGTATATGTTAATGCTTATGAATTCAACATTTCATTTCTTAGAGGAAGAGAGTGTTATTTCAACTATGAAAAGTTCAAAAGACACAAAGTACTCCAAAAATATATCAAAAGCTTAACTGACAGTCATTATTTAAATGCCCATAGCAACCTCAAGTTGTATTATTATATGGCATATAAAAGATAATAGGATATGCAATATTATATTATTGTCTGAATTTGTATTACAAAATCTCTTGTTTTGTCTCAATGACACTTGTATTTCATAATGTTGGCTGTCATGAGGTGTTGCTGATCCTGCCCCCCCACTTTTTTTTTTTCCCAAAAGTCTTTAAAAGCCAATAAATATCTTAAGGGAAACAAAAACAGTTGAAGGATAAACAATTAATTAGCAAAGTTAGATTATATCACCATAATGATATAATCAATATTAATAATATGATAACATTACATAAATACAATTATATTATATATTTCATTACATGACCACTGCACACAGGAGTAATATACAGAAGAATGAGTCAAAGAAAAAAAAAAATCAGTGAAAAAAGTCACATTACTGGAAAGATGTTTATGTAACAGCAGTGACAACTGTAACAACAAAATAAATAATAAAGAAATCTCTCTCAAGTGACAGTAAAGCCCAACAAAAGCAGAATTATGAGTTTCATACTTACATGGCTTCACTCTTTTGATCACGCTATTTTGGGAGGCAAGGCAGTGTTTTGTTGAACATTCTCCTCTGCAGCTGTTAATTATTTAGCTGGCTACTGTGCATGCTAATGATTTAGCATCTGGGGTTTATCGAGTACATTTATAAGCAAATTTTTGCATCATCTCAGAAGCACTGAAGTGCACTTGATTGTGAGTACGCAGAGCTGAGACAGTGACCGTGACAAGACCAAGGAGCTGATTGGTTAGAGAGTCTGCACTGTTCCTCAAGATTCACTCCTAAGAAAGTCTTAAAGGCTTCAGCACAGCAACAAACACGGACCCGGATGTGCAGTGATGCAGTCCGCTGGAAGAAGTCCACCGATTATGCTTGACACTGAATTCTCTTCTGTACCTGTTTAACCTGTTTTTGCTCAGGACATGTGACTGTGCATTAGAATGGCAGGTAAACTCACACTGACATCTTGAGAAACCCGGTCAAGATGCCGACGTTGTCCTTCACACAATAGTTATTTTGTTCGTTTGGTTATTAATAGAAACAAGAAGCCACCCTCCCTTGTTGGTGTGCTACATGGGATCCTGCAGCCCCCTCCAACAAGCTCCTAGTCTAGTGCAGGGGACTATGAAATCTGCTGTTGGGGGCTGCCAAGTTCCTTTAATTATGCTGTGATGTTAAATTGGGTATGGAG
Organism: Chaetodon trifascialis; assembly: GCF_039877785.1. Classification (NCBI taxonomy): domain Eukaryota; kingdom Metazoa; phylum Chordata; class Actinopteri; order Chaetodontiformes; family Chaetodontidae; genus Chaetodon; species Chaetodon trifascialis. The sequence goes on along the minus strand of NC_092059.1, from coordinate 27,177,277 downwards.
GAATAGAGCAGGCTGCACGCTGTAATGCTGGCCTCATGCCCAGGTCCAATGTACCCATAGATACATACAGACTACTAGTGCTACACAGTTCTTTACAGGGCCTGTTGGCACAGTGAAGCCATCTGAACTTAGTCCTTTGCCTTGTGGTGACAGCAAAATGCAAAATAAAAAAATATTAAAACAAGTCAGTGTTGCAGAAATAGCATTATTACAAGTTAGCAGAAAACATCCATAGTATTGTCTTTATATTTCTGATTTCACCATGTCCCTGTTGGCCCAGTGCTAATTCATTTTGTTTAGAATGAATTAGCTGGACTGACAGGTGTGTATGTGTGTGCATGGAAAAGTATATGGACAAGGTGATGCTGGGCCAGATGGTGTGTATGTTGGAAGCTCAACACAGAAGCCAAGGTGTCACCTTGGCTTGGTAATGAGACAGGGAGTGGTGTGGTAGGAGCAGTGGGGTGGTTCTAGAAATACAAAAGACCTTACGAGATGTGAACGCACGCTTTCTCTTTCATGAGTGTCCAGTTAACACATTCTTGAGGGTTTCACATCGTCTTTCTTGGGGAGGGGGTAGAGAAGGCCTGATGACCCCTCTGGCGGTCCATGACATTGCATCACTTTTAAACAGCGTGCTGTGGAGCTGTGCTTGACACTGACATGCTCATACAGCAAGACCTTGTCACAGCTGGAAGCAAGAAAAATATTCGCATTGACTTTAATGTCTTCCAGTAATTTTGCCTAAATGGTACTGACACTGACAATGGCCTGTAGAGACTGCAATATGTCAGTTACTTCAATATGGATCAGTATTATACTTATAGTACTGCAGTTTGAGTAAAAGCCTGGATACCTTGGCCTCTGCTGCTTTTATTTGGACCATTCTTTTTTTTGGTCTGCTGTGAGTCCCTAAAATGAATGGAAGTGCAGCGCTGAATTACTGGAATAACCTTGAAAAATAATAATATTAATAAAAAAAGCAATCTTTGTGCATCTGTAAATTTGCCTTAATATCACTTCCAATCTGTTGTCTAATTGTGATTCTGTTTGACAGTAAAATCCAAAGCATTACCTTTCAGACGAGCACAGTATTATGTGTTTCATGGAACGGCTTCAAGTACAGTAACATTTTCACACAAAAAGGGTGTGCTTGTTAAATGAGTCTCTGGATATATAGTATGTTTAAGCATGAGTGAAGCTCTCAAAGTGCTCTGTCTCATGTTCATGGCGTATTTACAGTAAAACTGTCTCGTATAGGATAAACCCTCAGCTTGAGTGCACATGAATGAGCTGTAATGCTGTCAAAATGTCCTTCATTAGTGTCAATGCCGTATAAATAAGGCCTTTTGAAAGCAGATTAGTTTGGAAGAGGCTCAGCAGCCTCCACTCTGGAATCACACGCTTGTCACATCTCACTGTCTGATTATCTTGATTTTTCATTTCAAGACTTTTAATATATGTAAAAATATTTAATTTTGGAGCCCATGAATCTCCTCCATGTCCACCTTCAGTCTCCTTCCTCCACTCTCAGCTTGCTGTTTACTCACACATGAGCAGATGAAAAGTCATTAGCTCTATCCCAAATGGCTACCTAGTGTCTCATCTGTAATATTTATGTGCTGCACTAACAAATACAGAAGAATGACAGAACAGCTTATTGCCACAATGAGAAGTAATGGGATGTAATTTGCTGTTCCACTACTTCATAAATCACTTAAAGCCCTGCAGTCATATTCACTCCAAAGGTGCTCTGCAATGGACCAGCCTTGGCATTAATCGATGTCTCTGTTTCTGTTGCTCCCCGTCTGTTCACTCTGTATATATTCATACTTAATTTTAGCATATTTGTTCATTCACTAATGAGTTTGGTAGCTCACCCATATTATAAATTTGTCTAGCCAGACCACATGTCAAGTTACCAGTTACTAAACACATTTAATTAACAGTGTTTCACAAGATAAACCATGGTAACATTTTCTAATCTTATCTTAAGTCAAAATATTGAAAAAAAACACTGCGCAGACAAGTTTGGAAAACTTCCCTGTATGACATAGAAGTTGTCAAATCAGTCAACACGAGCATAGGCGTTGGCACAAAAACACATGAATAAAGATTCAACACTAAAATAACTCAATCATAATTACAAGGGCAGCAAGTGAGTCACATTATGTTAATTGTAATCAGCTCCATGTATCAGTTTTAAGAGAACAATGTCAATCACCGCTGTAACAGCATCCATGTGCGATTTGAACAACATGTGGTGCTTAAGCAAAAAGGAATATTAATCCTCGCTGTTTTGGAGAAAACTGTCTAAAAGTGAATCATTAAAATCAAGCAGCACTGCTGACAAAGATCACTGTGATGTGGATGGAGTTCAGTGCAGCTGACTAAAACTGAGTCATCAGGAAGTGTTATTATCCTCTCTCTAACTTTTATCTCAAGTCTAAAATATAATTAGTGACCAAACCACCTAGAATCTCTCAATAATGCAGGACAACAGTGATGAAATAAACATGCTGCTGAGGCTGTGGCCTTATGCAGGATATTATGAATACATGTTACTGTTACTTTGGCTTGTAATAGTGCTGAAGCGCTCTGATAGAATTCCCAACACTGATTGGTTCACTGAGGCCCATTGCTCTCACTATATCGCATCACTGCACAACATGAGGCCACTTTGTAAATAGAAAATATACTTAGTGAGATGACGATTGTATACAATAAATAAAAGCTATGCAAACCAGCCCTTTTATGATGGGCAGTAAATGTATAAGATAAAGAAAAAAGCCCAGAATAATTGATTCAATTAGTGTTACAGTCACCCAAAAAATGATTTTGGTCAAGTTTGTTTATTTAAACTATTTGTAGTTTTGCTCCAGTAATCTGCAGAAACACCATTACTGTTTATGGCTGGAATGTTCTGTACAGCTCACTTTTATTATCCATAAGTTTCTTCACGAGACATAAGAGCAAAGCTTCTAAGTATCCATTTGTTTCCCATACCACAGAAAACCTAACATAAGGAGCTGATTCACATTTTTCAGACATGAACCAGTTAGTCACTGGTAGTGTTATCAGCGCAGGAGGACTACAGTAACTCCCTGATCTCCCACTCTGCTACTTCATTTGAATCACTGCTCGTTCAGCCTCCAACGTCCAGCAGCAGCAATGACCTGTCTGACAATGTGAAGACCAGACAGTAGCACTGGCTTATAGTCTGCAGGGTAATTCATTTCGAATAGCAGGGTCATATACACAGTAATAGTCAATGTCATTTACCATCATGTGTTTGTATTCCAGCTCGTATATTCTACTCAAAATATATATATTTTTTGTAGAATCTGTTGTTTTCCCTATGGGGCTCTACTCATTTATTAAGAAATATGCTGCTCTGTAGATGGTACATGTGATGCAGACTCTTTCATGCTTCTAGCTCTATTAGAAAATCCTAGATAAAAAGGTCACTTAGTGTTCCGGAATTCCTAGAATCACAAATGTTAGGCTTAGTGAAGCTTGGTAAAGCTGCCTCAGCTGGCACTGTATAAGCATCCACAAGCCAGAATTAATAAGTGATGAAATAATCAAGTATAAAAATCAAAATACCAGTTTAATTATGTCAAGGCAGCAAACTCATACCTCTTTATTCTCAACTGTTGTTGCTGATTAAGGGACTTCCATAAATTGACCCTTTGAGGCAGTGCTCACTTCCAGGCTGTGTATTGGAGCTCTGCCTTTAGGGGTACTCCACCAAGTTCATATACCAATTGAATTCACTATGAGGAATGCTACTCAGTCTGTGAAAGCTCTCATATAATGTTTTCTGTTGCTCTGGAGCAGCTTTGGCAAATCTGAGAAAACAACTCTGTTATAAATGTTTGCCATGCCCGACAGCTGTTTGATCCAATTATCGTAATATGTGTTGGATGGATTGGCAGACATGGTTTGAAAACAGTGTATCCTAATGCCCGTGGTGATCCCATGCCTTTTCCACTAGTGCCATCATGAAGTTCAAGCTGTTGAGTAAAATGTCTTGTAAACTATTGGGTGGATTGGCATGAAAATTGTCCAACATACCTGCAAAATGACATTCTGTACTTTGTGTTTAATGCTCATTAGTAAAATGTAAGCATACTAGCATTTTTAAATAAAATGGTGAACATGTACAATCTTAGCCGCTAAACATCAGCATGTTAGCACTGACACGGTGAGCATGTTTGCATGCTGATGTTGTCATTTATGTCAAAGCACAGCTGTGCCTATGCGCTGCCTCGCAGAGCTGCTAGCATGGCTGTAGACTCTTAATCTTGTTCACAGAATATCTCCCTAAAAACTGGGGTGTGGAGTTTGAAAGGACTACAGGAGCTATGAATGGCAGCATCCAGTTGTATTATGGTAGGATCCAGGCTTTTCAGAGCTTGGCTTTAAGTCCTACAAACTAAATGGCTGGAGTGGTACATCCTCTGGACATAGATGGTTGAGACTGCAGATGTATGATTTGGGTGCAGTCTGGCCAGAAGTGCTGGCTGACATTCCAAACTCAGAGCGAAAGTGTGAACCATTGCCCTGAGATAACCACCGCTAGATCTGCCAGAGGTCAAGTTGAGCCACTGTGGGCACCTATTGTTCAGGGTTTCAATCATTTTACCCAGCTCCTGTATTTCATAATACACTCTGAATTTGCTTCATCCCTCTTTCTCCCTCTCTCGACCTGTCTCTCTGTCTTTATCTATTTCTCCAGAGAAATTTATTAGGAAGCCGACATCATTAAGCACCTTGACTCATGTGCTGCTGGGCTTTAATGTTTAATTTCACACCAAACGAGGGGAGGAGGACAGGCCAGAGGAGGAGGAGAAGGTGGAAGGAGGAGAGGGAAGAGGGTAGAGGATCACATGGGTGGATATGTTTGTTAATTTTACGTGTGTGTGTGTGCGCGCGTGTGCGTGCGTGCGTGTGTGTGTGCGTGCCTGCGCGTGTGGAGTCACCACAGACTAAACCATAAATCTTTCATGGCCCGTTCTTTCCAGCAGCATCAGTGTGTGTGTGTGTGTGTGTGTGTGTGTGTGTGTGTGTGTAGGTGTGTGGGCTTGCATTTCTGTATATATGCTCATCATTGTAAATCCAGTAATTAGCCTCACCAGTGCATTGAGTCAGTGGCTCTAATTGGACCCTTAAACCTACTGCCACTCAAATGTCTCATTGTACAGCACAAAAAGATGCTGAAACATACACACCATAGAGCTTCAAAGCGTTAACGTAGCTGCGTGTGTTCAGACACACGTACTCACACAAAAACACACACACATTGAAAGGCTCACTCCAAGATAAATAGCCTTCATGGACCGGTGTGCTCAAAGATGATGTACTCAATATTCACTCATTGCCAATAACATCCACCCTCACACACTCACACAAGGAGACACAACCATTTTGCTTGGAATGCTGTATCGGACACCTGTGTGTGTGTGTGTGTGTGTGTGTGTGTGTGTGTGTGTGTGTGCGTGTGTGTGTGTGTGTGTGTGTGTGTGTGTGTGTGTGTGTGTACGTGTCTGTGTGTGTCAGCACATTGACAGCAACAGACACCTCAGCAGCTTCAGATACCGAGCAGCTGTCAATAACTCATCACTTCTTTTATTAAGTGTATTGGCAGCAGGTCAAACAGGCTGTGTGTGCGTGTGTGTGTGGGCGCGGGTGTGTATGTGTGTGTGTGTGTGTGTGTGTGTGTGTATGTGTGTGAGAGAGTCCTCTGATGTTCCTGCTTGTTCCGTGACTCTTCAACTGTGCTGTTTTTCCTTCATTCAAGGGCCATTTAACCAGTAAACTACTGTGTGTGTATGTGTGTGTCTCTCTGTGTGCAGGTGTGTGATATAAAAGCCGACTCCGATGGAAATGTAACACCTAGGAATGAGTCTCAGTGTGTGTGTGTGTGTGTGTGTGTGTGTGTGTGTGTGTGTGTGTGTGTGTGTGTGTGTGTGTGTGTGTGTGTGTGTGTCCATGATGCTCGGTAAAAGCAAAGGTGATGGAATATGTGTTGTGTGTTTGTGTCCAGATGGGGGTCTGGCATCTGCAGGAGAGACCACTGGTAAATATGTGAACTCCAGCTGACAGTGACACAGTAGCAAATATATAAACATGAATTATTCGTACAGCACCTGTTGCAGCACCACCACTGTTTTGTACTGTATGAGGAGCATCTCTTTCATTAAATCCCTGCAGCCATCTGACGGCAGCAGGACACTGTGTTTACCTTGATTAAATTGCACGCAAACAACACCACGCTGTTACAAAAGAGCCTCATACACCTCAGTACTGGGACTCATTAGGTCATTAGGTGGTGTCATGTTTATTCTTAAATACACATTAATTACAATATTATTTGACCATTTGCAATATAAAACAGAACAAATATGGTTGAATTAATGCAGTGATTGGATCACTGAAGCTATTATTTCCCGTGTCTTTTACTTATTTTTGTCACCATTGCACTAATTTAATCCCCCTCTGCCGGCAGATTTGTGGTCCTGTATGCTCACAACCTGCTGCTCTGCGACATCCAGATGACAATGAGCTCTTTCCACTGTTTTCATACTTCACTTTGATTGGCTCAGCTATTTCAAAGCTGTGAATAACTGGCCGAGGGTATTTATCACCCAACCTATTTTTTTTTATCTTATTTCCCCGTTTTTCCCTGAGCACTAACAAGGTCTGTTGCATGCTGCAAGTGTACTATCCCTAAGGGCCCAAACTCAGCCACTCAGGTCATTGTACAACATCTAAAATTCACTGTCCAAACACAAGGTGAGTTTCTCCTCATTGCTGAAAAGCTGACGCTTTCGTAGAGCCTCAAGGTTTTTCTCTGACCGTAGCAATATGTTGATGCCACAGGGGAAATGCTGCAGATGGACGGGCGCTGCAGAGGCTGTAGGTAACTCAGGAACTGTCATCTCGGTAGAAAAATGGAAAAGAGGCTGGATGGTGTTGATTAAAGCAAAAGATTGAAATAAAGATAGGAAGGAAAACAGGAGGAAAATAACATGCTTGAGGAAATGAGACTGCAAAAACCGTGGAAAAAATAAACACAGCTAATGCTGTCAAACATAAAGCGCCTGCAATCAGCATTAATATACAATTATGTGTCAATTCCCAGCATTCAGCCAAAGAATGTAAGTTATGGGTTTTCTTCCCCCGAGCATATGCTGTACATGCTAAATGCATGTGTTTGATTTTGTGTGTGTGTGTGTGTGTGTGTGTGTGTGTGTGTGTGTGTGTGTGTTAAATCTCATGTCTCTGACAGATGCAGCATACCTTGCTCTCTGCTCAGTCCCCAGAGGTTGAGAGACATGCTAACTTCAGGTTAAAAGCCTCGGCAAGCATACAGGAATTTACATAAGTACATGCAGCAGTGCAATATATCTACATCTGCTCCTTTCATGAATGTGCAGAGGACAGTCTGCCTGAAGACATGTTGCTCTTCATACTTTTATCCAAACCAATAGTCCCTTATTGTTACAGTGCACAAAAGCACACACAAATCCCCCAAATTCCTCCCAGCTCACAGCATATGAACAAAACTGAAGTGTTTTTCTTCTCACTTTTTTATCCTCCAGAGTTCACTCAGATGGGAAGTATCAAAGCACAGATAGATAGAAAAGAAAGACAGAGACACAGACAGACAGCTGTCTGAACTCTGTAACGAAGCTCGTCCTGCTCTATAGGGGAAGCAGCCTGATAACTTATTCATCTGTCTTTTATGTTTGTGCGGGTTCCTTCATCGCTTCTCCCATGTGTTGCCTCTGTCTAGTTTTCCCCAATGTGCTCCCAGATTAGGTGCGCCCACTAGTCAATGTACTGCATCAATAATTCTATATGGGGAAATGTAAGGAGCAGAGGGAGTGGGAGAAGGAGATGGAGCAGGGTCAGAGAGGGAGGAAGCATCAGTCCACCACATCCTAAGCTCCATCTAACACAATTTATCACCAAAACCTCTGAAGTATTTTCGTTTTCTAGCATTTTATTATTTATGTTTACTGGCATTCCCTTCATGTCCTCACGTCCTCTTGATTTTTTTTATATATATATAAACTCAGTCAAGGTAGCTGGTCCAATAATCTGATGAACGAGGCTCAAAGGCAGGGGAACTTGGAGCACATAATTTACTTGCTGAGCTCTAATTCAGCACCAGTAGGCAGTTTAAAACACACATATCGTACGTTTGAACAAACACACACACTCCATATCATTATTAATCACATATACTTGGTTGACAGATTCAAGTAGAAACCAACATTAAGTGTCTCAGTAAGGTGTGGCTCCACCACAGCCTCCACAGCAGCTTCAGTGCTACTTGGCGTAGATTGTGTGTGAAATTTCACTGAAGGGATTGAACACCAGCCTTGACAGAGAAATAATTGAGCAATCAGCTACCTTTACAGAGAAAATGACAACAAGTGTAGATGAGACTGATGTGCCTACAAGATGATGTCAGACATACAGAAATAACTCTAAACATATTCCAAACATACTGTTTAGATTTGAGATGATGGATGATGCAGAGCGCTGTCTGTAATGCAGATGATACATTCTGCATCCTGTGTGATGTAACTTCTGTTAACTATGCGAGTCAGCAAGGGTTCCTCGTCACAGAAATCTGAATGCAGCCCAGAATTTATCAACTCATTATAAGTCTCATCCATCTATAGGCATATACTCAATATGTAAACAGTCCTGTTGTACACATCTGGCTCCGATTTCGAGGGAATTAGGGCCTTGACAAGTGGTTTTAAAAATCTCTAATACAGTAAGATGTTCACATGAGTTCAGATCTGGTAATTCATTCAATGATTATGACCAATATGAAAGCACATGAATTAACATTTCTCTTCCGAGTTCATCATTGTTTGTGTTGTACTTCCACATGAAAGTTGGCCCTGATGGCTGGCTGGATGTGCATTCATACAGGGACATGTGTCCAAATAAAGATACACTGACAGAGCACCAAAGCTGACAATACGTAGAGCAGTTAAATCAGATAGCATACCAACATTATCGAAATATAGAATTAAGTATAAATGGTGGGAAAAGAAAGTACGGAGATTAACTCTTCTCACTAAGAAACAAGTGTCTCAAAAATGATCAACAGAAGGTGTGTTACACCACCTGAAAGCGCCACTCTTCATGTCCATGATGGGCACAGGTGTAAGTGGACTCAAAGTAGGTAAAGTAAAATGAGAATTAGAGACAGGGAGAGGAGTAGAAGAAAAAAGAGACAGACAAGAGATGTGAGAGGAAATGCATCCCCCTCGGCACAGCTGGGCTCGCTGTCATGTCGGCCTGTCACATGGGATCTGGCTAGAAATACTAGTTCTCTGTCTCCTCCAAACAGAAAATAGGCCACATCCTGTTCAGCACAGCCACTGCATGGCACTCTTTCACAGTCGACCATAAAACACATGATATGACACGGCTTCAAAGAGAATCATTCAGCGCGTAGAAATTGCAACAGAAAATCACCTGTTACGCTGCTTATGTATTCAGTTGTTGCTGCATATGGATTATGGATGTGGTGGTTTGTTGAATCCTTTATTGGTCTTTTGACTTGTGATATCTCGTTGAAAACGTACTTGTTCTTGCTCACCTGTTCAGTCACCTCTAGCACTTAGTTTAAGTGTGGTATTCCCCCCGCCGCCCCTCAAAATCCCACGGGGGTGATGTGCTTTTCCTTCATAGGTCTGTTTATGAAGGCATGTGGTGTCTTTACAGTTTGCAAAGCTTATTAGATTGTTTTATATATTTTAGTTGAACAGGGTTTACTGAACTGAGTAAACCCTTTTTCCTGACATTTAATCTAGTCATCAGTTGAAATGTGAAGCTTTAGTTCCCAAAGTAAGGAAGATCTGATAATAATCATAACAACAATGGGTGGGACCATAAAAGTGTCCGTTATAAAATTCTTTGGTACACTGCCTGTAATAATTCCTTGACATGTAACTGGCGCTTATGCATTGCAGTGTGCTGAAAACCTGAAATATCTGAAAACTCAACTCTTCCAGTTTGGATTCCTCAGGTTCATTGAGTTTTAGAAAACGACATCATGCAGAAACATCTAGTAAAATAAAAGCGTGGCTGAAGCAGGGTGCATTATGACCCATGGAAGCCGTGCACACCTGTACGGGCGTCGTGCTGCTCATCTCTATTTTTGTGGTCTGTTTTTTTGTCTTTTTTTAATGGTTTGTTTTGTGTGTCTATACACTCACGCAATTTGTAAAAAAATTCTTAAAATAAATACCTCATTGTACCAGAAGCAATGCGATGCAGCAGAGCCACCTAAAACGATCCATAAGTAATCCAACCATTCATCCGTCAGTTAATATAGCCTGTGCTTCCACACCATGGATAACCATCCGCATTATCACTTGGCAAGACTCTGTATGCACACACTGAAGTTGGCTCACAAACACACGCTACAAAGATCGGAGCAGGTAGAAAACTTGCTTGTGTCCCTTGCATTGCGTCCATACCCCGCGTATGTAAGCATTGAGGGTGATCTGTGCAGCTTGGAATGAAATAGACGTGTTGCTTATGCTGTTCCTTGAAGCAGGTATGAGCCGTGAAATCAGGTCAGGCCACGCGTCACTGCTCTAAGAGTACATTTAAATGTAAAACTTTCTTTTTTTCATGTGCTTCATGAGATACCATACATGCATAATAGACGATGCAAGCCAAGTGTTGAGCCCTTCAGTGTAGTGTGAAAAAGTCATTTCATGTTGATTTCTTTGTAGGTCATGTATGAGGACGTCCATGTTCTTGTTTTCATCAGTGGATCCAAGCACACTGCATGTCATATGACTGAGCCATTATTTGTTTTGCTTTGCATTTTCGAGGTTTCAAGACTTCGCGTGATTCCATTATAGGTTGTCATACAATCTGTGTCTGATACGAGTGTGACATTAGACTGATTGCCTTCCGTTAAGAAGGTGTACATCTCACTGAGCTCATTTAGCACACGGCGCATATCATATGATATCATTTTCTGATGATAATGATCATAATTCACTCCCAGTGTCCTTACAATGTCTTGTTAATGCCATGTGAATGGCCATTAGTAGCAGCTGCTGTTCCTCTCCTTTCTGCTCTGTCTGAAGTGCCAAACTCCCCCATCGATCAGCTTTTTGTAACACAGCGCTCTGATTTGGATCTATTAAAGGGCAGACGCTGAGGTGATTGTTGCAGCAGAAAACGGGAAGCTGGTGTGACAAGTGATGATGAACAATTCTTGTAGGAATCTGAATTTAAATAAGTAGGTTCAAGTTGAATCCATGTGAACATAGATTGAAAAGAGTGATTTCAGTGTCGTCTGAGAGCCTGGCTGAGTCAGTGATGTCAGCAAGAATGCTGCTGCATGTTCGGCCTGCAGCATCTATACTCATCAAAGTTTGGACTCCAGACTCCCAACGTACAGTACCAGGATCACTTTCCAAGATAAGGAGTCAAACTTGGCCTATTCCTGCTCTGTGGAGAAAGGCATAATATAAGGTAACTGCCAGTTGATAATAGACTTTCTTTATATAGCACCGTGCACAGAGCACATACTGTGTGCAAGCACTGATTTGGTGGCGTTTTGCTAACAGCAGGCTGAAGCAGAGATCGCACTTTGTAAAATCCTGATGAAATGTTCAGCAGTTTAAGTCAGCTGACTCTCTGATTCTGAGATGAATTTAATAACAGTGTGTCCTGGCTTTTTCTGCCCTTTGCAACAACAAACCATTCTAAATCTGCCACAGTCCTGACTCATGCTGCTGACTGGCTTCTTCTCTGTAGCAGTCAGGGCTAAGGTCACAGGTATCACAGTGTTTAGAACTGTCCACCGTAATAAAGCTGACAGAAATAAAATACAAACTGAAATAATTAAAATGATGGCCATAACATAAACCTGTAATACTGATATATTATCTGGGACACTTCTGTGTGTCTGTGCAGGGACATTGAAGAAACTAAATTTATGGTACTTAGCTGCTTCTCACTTCACAGCTATTTTCTTGCTTCACTTTTACATTAATTCAAAACAAATGTTCTTGCAGCATATAAAGAACACATATGAATTCAGCCTAATTATCCTTTTATTGATTTGGTTTGTATGCTAGGTCTCTTTGTGAATAGAAATGGTAACGTTAATGTAACACTGACTAAAAAATGTGCTGAAAAGTCTTAAATCTCCCCATGCCCTCTGTCTCAAATATTCTGTTCATGTTCAGATGCAAATGCCCAGGAGACCCAAGAATGACAGAGAGAGCAGCTCAGTCACATGGAGGAAAAGTCAAGGATGTCTTTACCTGATAGTCATACAACCTGATATCAGCATATCAAAGCCCATCACTTGGCTGAAGCCTTGTCTCAGCTTTCCAAAGGCAATGTCAGACATGAAAGAGAGTATTTGAAGAGCTAAGGAAGAGCTGAGCTGAAATGCCATTTCTTTTTAAATTGTCATTTTAGGGGATTGAGACCTCTCAATTCCTTAACAGTTGATAAGAAGCCTTGAGAATTGATAAGTCGCTGAAGTGATGAAATCCTGCCATGAGCATGCATTCAAACGTTAAGAAATTCATTGCTGTCATTTATGTGCTGCTGTTCATTGATCAGAACCAGTGTGTGTGTGTGTGTGTGTGTGTGTGTGTGTGTGTACACTGTCATACTGCTTTTCTGTCCGAAGTCTGCTGCAATACAAAAGTCCTTCGCTTGAGTATAAGCACTGTCTGAGAGACTCACTTGAAGGCAAGTGCATGTACTGCAGAGGCCACAGTGACCCAAAAGGCTGGACAGACGCACAGAAAGGAAATGGAGTTATTCAGTTGATTCTATCACCGAAGTCAAAAATAAGGAGTGTTTTTATAATGTTGGAAATTACCATAATATTCATAGGTTATTGCTTCCCCTGTAGGATTTTGCTTTGATTTTTTTTTTTTTTTTACTTTCTGATTTGTTTTGATAGAAAAACTCAATCTCATTACCATATTGTATTTAATGTTTTATTCTGAAGACCAAGAGCGTCTGCCCTTCACTTCTTTTGTGGCCAGTGTTTTTTTTTCTTGTTGCGCACCAAGTAGGTATGAAAACCACTCTGTGCTGTAAACCAAGTGCGTCACAAATAAACCAATGGATTAAGTGTCCATTTATGAATGTTCCTTTTTATCTTTAAGACTTAATGATGGACAATGACAGGGCTTTTAATGTTTGAGGGACAATCTGCACCAAGCACAACAAGAGCAACGATAAAAGATGAGACAGCTTTGAATAATTATACTCAGGGCACGATGGTGGGAGTGAGTGATTAACGGTGTGTATGGGTGTGTGCGTGTGTGTTTGTGCACGGATTGGATAGGGAACTTGAGGAGGAAATGATGATTAACGATGGAAGCAGACCTTGAGAAGGACAGGCTGGTAGGGGGACAGATGACAGGAGATGGAGGGATGGGAGGAGGGACAGCGTGGAGAGGTGGACAGGACTACAGAACCTCTCAGTCTGGCAAATGGCTGTCCAATGCTGACACATACAATAGCAGTCATTTGCTTACCGTGTCATTCATTTCCATCCAGTGCGCTGATTGATGATACATCATGTCTTAATGCCACAGCTCTGGATAGTTTGGCCAGAAGGCACTTTCTCTCCAGCTAAACAATAACACCACTTGCTGAAATGTTTCTTCGGCTCTTCAGCATTTTGTGTCAGTCTCTTCTTCATTAATCGTTTTCTTATTTTCTGCAGCTGCATCGTTTGTTGTGGACAATACAAACAGTAAAATAAAGACATCACATGATGGAGAATTCTGGCGTTTGGAGATTTAAGCTTTGGAGTTACTCGATTGAGTTCTCCTCACATTAAGCTTTCACTTAACTCTGTTGTTGTTGTTTGAAGGCATGCTTTGCCATTGCTTGAGGTTTGATGATTTTGTCTCTTGACTGACTGGGTTACTTGGTGACAGATGTGAGCATTGAGCAACACTTTTAAGCTCATTCATGCCATTGCGGTATAGACTTGCATGGTAATTGAAACGTTAATCCATGCTGTGTAGACAGTATTTAGAACTTTGTTGATCAGTACAAGCAAACAGCAGGAAAATCTGTAAATATGCCAGATAAACATCATTACTAGTCCGTTGAGATGACGGCTAATAAAGCCAGCCAAATCTCCAACGTACTGGAATGTTTTTCTGTTTGCAGATACAATTTTGCCTTTGCATGTGTCACTCACACACACGTCATTTAGGGTGAAAGGTCATTTTACTCTTGAATAATTAAAATTAATCAACAGCATCAACTAAATACCTAAAATAATATTAATCCAATATTATCACAGGCATTAATTCAACAAAGCCTAAACATGCGTAAAAGTACAAGATCATTAAGAACTAATTGCTTTACATGATAAGCTGCTTGAAATGGTCACATGCTGTTTCCCATTCCAGATCAAACAACAGTGCTCACTTGAACATTCAGATATAGTAATTCACCATCAGTATATGCAGAAAGACCTTTTTTGCTTTTTCTTAAAAAGACCTTTCATAACCACAGTGCACTGCTGCTTTCTCATAGCAGTGATTCCTATGAATAGCCGTGAGATGAGTCCGGTGTGGGACTGGAGTGAGGTTGCATGCCAGCTGCCTCAGATTGCACTATTCTTTAATCCATTTGTTCCAGCCACTCATATGAGGACTCAAGTCAGCCGCAGCGAAGAAAAGGCTCCTCTTCACTCCCATCCACTGGGACAACACCATGGCTAAAGCACAGGCACCCCGAGAGGCTGCTGCCGTCTGCCACACACACCATACACACACACACTTGTACTGTCCCTTGTCACACACACTCTCTCTGGGAGCCAGACTTGGGGAAACCACCCTAGTGTGAAAGCTCGTCGTCGGGGGCAAATTAGCCTCAGGGAGTGAATGAAATCTGGCTATGGATTTGTGTGTGGATGCATATATATGCACGTCTGCAGTATGAATACGTACACAAACATGTTGTGTGTCTGCATAAGTCTAGCTTTGTGTCAGCTCACTTGAACTTGTGTATGCGTGACAGGGAACGAAGTGAGCTGGAGCAGCATGGCCATATTTGGTAGCTAGCCTGACACAGAGAGGGATAGGTGTTTTGAGGCAAAGATGCTTGACTCCTTACCATTTCTTTTCTTTTCTTTTCCTCTCACACACTTTGATTCTGTCAGAATCAGGTTGTTATTTTATCACGATTGGCCTTATGTTTTGTCAATGAAGCACATAAAAGACATTTGAGGATGAGGATGAAGCCAGGATTCTTTGTTTTGTTTTGTTTTGTTTTGTTTTTTTTTCTGTCAACAGCTTTCATGAAAAGCCTGCTGTCTTTTATTCCTCCATTGTTTTCCTCCATTAAAAACACATCAGTGAGCCACACTGTTTCGCTGGGTGACGTGTTCCTTCATTACATATACACTGTCCTGATGCAGGAAATGCCACATTTCACTGCCTCATTTTAACCTGCAGCTGAAAATAATGACGAATGCATCGCTTCCCCTTGTTTGACTAACATTTGCTAAAATCTACAGTGCCCAGCTGTTCAAGGAAATTACTGACCCTCCTATAAAAATGAAAATATACATCAATGACTGCTTTTAGGAGACTGAAAAGTATATATCCATGCCAGCCTTGTCCT
Source organism: Chaetodon trifascialis (assembly GCF_039877785.1). Taxonomy (NCBI): domain Eukaryota; kingdom Metazoa; phylum Chordata; class Actinopteri; order Chaetodontiformes; family Chaetodontidae; genus Chaetodon; species Chaetodon trifascialis. Next base: position 27,161,599 of record NC_092059.1, on the reverse strand, counting down.
CTTTTTCAGATGCTGTAAAATACGGTTTGATGTGAGTTATGCTGTACTAGGGCAAGAAACACAAGCCATCAGGTGATCAGGATGTAAATGAGCCAGGTTTAGGCAGATTATGTAAATCACATCAGAGGTACAACTGAAATTTAGTGCACGCAAATGAAAATCACTCATTGCACAACTGTGTGCACATAACTAACAGAAGTACAGAAGTTCAATGGTGAGCCGATGTGGAGCTTGTGTCTCTGTGTGTTCACGGTTAAATGTGTGTGTTTGTTTGGAAGTGCGAGTCAATCATGTGGTATGTGATGGGGGGTGGAGGGGGGGGTTGCCTGGGCTCCTGCAGCCACAGTTACAGCTGTGAATTTATATGCTGTAATTGGCTGATGAAAGACACATAATTGAATCTGTAGAAGGGCACAATATTACAGACCCCTGACTGAGTATGTGTAGGTTTGTCCGTGTGAGTGACTGATAAATTAGAAAAACATTCAGCTTCTGCCACGAGAAAATAAGATAAAAATAACCTCAGTCAGATGATAATTTGAAATGAGAAGTTTGCTCCCTTCTTATCTTTGGTCACTGCGAGGAAAGAATTTTGATCTCATTATGATATTAATCACGTCATGCTGTGCACAGTAGTACAGTGGCTCACGCAGTCTCGTTTCATGGCGCGTTATTCCAGACAGGCCTGAACTTGAAGTGTTTTATGTTGGAAATATCATCAAACATCGTCCCATCCAGACTGATAGGTGAACCATGCACAGTGGGCTCAATCACAGTGCCACAGTGGCATGATGGCACACCATACATACACATACATACATGTGATGATGATCTGGAATCTCCTTCACTTCAAGTGTAAAGACAGCTATAAAATGCTTTAATCAATATTTTGCTGCAGAATGTAAAAAGCATACCTAATTGGCAAAATAGGTCACTTGTCAATGTCTTTCCAAACGACTGCTCCAGAGATTAGTCATATGAGCTTTTCTGATCTGTCACCTCTATTGCTGATGTTTGGTTAACTTAAGGCCACTAAAACTATGAAATGATCTGCTTTTTTGACTGGCATTGTCTTTCACTGTTACAAGCAAAGAAGGAAAAGGTAGAATTTAAGCAAGTCTTTCCAACTGTCAGAGGCTGCTGGCTATCAGATGTCAACATCAGCCTCCCTTCTGCCCATAAGTATTATTTTCTGAGGTGGTCTGTTGTACTTTTTTTCCATGCCAAACTAATATCACTCTGCATCTCAGTAAAAAGTGAGGAAAAGACAGCTCACATTTATCGTCATTTGATACCACGTGAGTTCAAACGCCACTGCAGCCACACCATTGTGGCAAACGGAAGCTAAGTAAAAGAAGGAAGCTGGAGTGCTGATGAAGCACTCAGTGTCTGCTTGGTGTGAAAGCACAGCTAAGATAGTCAATTATCCCTCTCTGTTTCTCATTCTTTCAGTCGGGTCACAGAGAACCAGTTGACTCCATGTTGCTTCTGTCTCTCTGTCAGCCAGCCGTACCAGTGCTATGATGGTTAATTAAGAAGTTGTGGAATGGCAGACAGCTCTCCTGTCGCTACGCCCAACCTCTCCTTTTTATGACTCTGAATACAAATATCAGTGGGACCCAAGTGTGTGTGAGAGAGAGAGAGTGGGAGTAGTGGGAGTATACGTGTGTGTTGTCTTTAATATGACTGCAGACTCAGGTAATTAGCAAGATCTCACTCCGTGATCTTCCTGTCAAGAGTCAATTAGCCTGGTGGGTTTACGGATGTGGCGACGTCAGTCCTGCGGCACGAGGAAGTATTTGTTAATGTGTTTGTGTAATGGGAAAGGGTAGGTTGCATGTAGAGGTGTTTGACAAGTATTAATTACCTCAGGGCTTGTCAGAAACCCAGTGCAGAGAGGGAGGCAGACAAAATGAGGGTGACAGGTTATTATATAGTTTTCAAACTAAATAACTGGTCATCCCATTGAACTCATTCATCATGATGCAGTCAATATAAGCCAGATATCAGAGCCAGCCAGTGTTGTCTGCCTCTGTTCCACGCTCATCACCGCTCTCTTAAAACGCTTTGTAAAACTTGCAGTTAAATTTGAGCTTGTTTTATTCATCCAATCAGCTGTACAGTAGTGTTTTAGTAAATTAATCCTTCATTTCCTGCAGTAGTGTAGAGTTTTTCTTGCCATTAAATATACAACGCGGATCACCCCGCCTTCAGCGACCACTAACCTTAAAGAGTTTCATTAGTCGGAGTTTAAAAGCAGAGCTTTGGTGTCCCATGAGAGCCTGCCTGATGTTTCAGGGGTTTTTATACCTTGAGAAAACTAAAATTGTGGGGGGTACATGAAATCCTCCCACGTTTTTTTTTTTTTCTTTCTTTTTCAGGAAAGTGGTCACATTTGTGACTCCACAGACTTTTAGCGTTTCATTAGATCCTAACTATTTTTGAAGATGATTTATAATGTGGTCTAAATGGCCTCTGTGTTTTTTTCATCCCAAGCAGCAAATTCAGGGCAAGATTACAGGCATCCATGTCGAAGAAAAACCTACTCTCAGTTGAAACCCCGGAGGTAACGTCTATTCATGGACCCCATTTGTTCCCTCCAGTGCCTCTACCACATGCTGAGGTCTTCCCAGGGTCCCTTCCTGCCTTGGTGGCTGTCAGCCTGGCTTCCTTGCAGCTCTAGGTGTTGGTAATGAGCAGCTTCAAACCTCATTGCCCCCTCATTACAGTCAGGGCCTGCTGGGACTGCTGCTTCTGTCTTTCTCTCCATGATGTCACAATCAAAGAGTCAGCTCACTCACTGCTGGACACAGGTAGAGTTCTGAGGGGCTGTGTGTGTGTCTCTGTGTGTGTTTGTATAGTATTGTATACAGTGTTGGGAAAGTTCACTTTCTACATGAACTAGTTCAAAGTTCAGTTCACAAATTTTAAAATGAACTAGTTCAGTTCATCGTTCATAATTCACCGTTCACAAGTTCACCGTTACAAAGATGAACTAGTTCATAGTTCATAGTTCTTTTTTCCATTTGTTGCTGCGAGCTATTATTTTTCAAAATTATTGCCACAGCCCATATAGAACCACAGACAGCGATTATTTTAGCAGTTTTAACACTGTAACTATGCGTCAGAACATACCTTGAAAGGCTAGCCGGGTGCTTCAGTCCAATGTGCTGTTTCAGGGTTGCTGTGGATTTGACTGAAGTGCGGATTATCTTTTTGAAAGCCTAAGTTTGCACAGAAATTTAAGATTTTTCCCATCCTCACTGACCTTGTCATAAAACTTGTTTAAATGATCATACAACGCCTCCTTGCTGCTTTGTCGCCTCCCTTCTGCTTTTTGTTTTGATGACGCATGTGGCAGTGCGACACTGGTGGCTGGTGCCAGGTTGGGTATTTTTTCCGTTACATATTAAGGCCTGTTCATGGTGAGTTTTAGCCAGGTTTTCGCCTGGAAGGCTGTATAGAAATCTGGCACCCTGTTGAACAAAGTTAAACTGAGAGAGTGTGCTGTTCACAGACACCAGAATGAACGAGTTCACAGTAACGTTCATCAGGCAGTAATACAGTACGTTCAGTTCATGAACTATCGTTCAGTGAACGCGTTCAGGCACAACACTGACTGTATAGTATATTTTTTTGACCATATGCTTTTTATTGGTTCTCCCAAAAGCATTATAAATTTTTACACTTACTTTAAGTGTTTTGGAAAGTGACATTCACTTTCCCCATTTGATGCCGCTGCTTAAAGTAGTAGCATGTTAGGAAAGATAAGGAAGTGGGATTAGGGTAGTGGATAGGTGTGTAGTGTGTTAGACCACAGGCTGTAGTTTTCGTTCCTTCTCAGCCCAGCAAATTATGTCAGTTTTTTTTTTTAATCATGGCCATGATCTTTCCCCAACTAGGCTGGCTTGCAGTATTTGTTTCATTTAATCAGTCTCAACACAGTGCTACTTATATCTTTACAGTTTTTTTCAGCTTAGTTTATCTGGTGTTTAATCAAGAGCATTATAATAAAGTATACAATATAGTATTATATATAATATATAAAACTACTTATCTTACTTAGCTATTGGTGTTTTAGAGAACTAAAACATAACAACACAAATTAGAAAAATACTATTGTAGTTGAAAATATGTAGCAAACACTTTCCCTCAAAAGGGTTGTAGGGTTGTACAAAATTTGTTAAAAACTTGGTTAGTGTATGCACAATATGTGTGGTCAAAGCTAGTAGGCACAGATGCGATTTGACCACACCACTGCCTCCCAGCCTTACACTCTATAAATTTAACTGGATCAGGCCTTTCTCCTTAATTGGCTGATCTGTACACGACTCCAGGCCCATGATTGGGTGAGGAGAGAGAGATGGAGAGAGAGATTTAACATTGTTGGCCCACTGCTGATTTAATGACATAGAGGCATATTCTCTCTATATATTTCCCCATCCCTCTCCTATCCCAGCAAAGCTAGTGCTGTCCTGACTGAAGCCTTTTAAATCAAGAGGAGGGTTCATGTTCTGTAGCAACGTCATGCCACATCAACACATTAGCATGCCAGCATTCCCACACAGGCTGACCACATGTGTGCCAGCTCACAGAAAAGGAATTGTGTCTGCTAATGGCTGCTTCAGTCCACATCAATAAAAATGTAATTGTGGATCACCCCAAGTGGGAATCCCAGAAATGCGCTCATTGGTTTAGCAGTGAAAACACCAAAAAGCTTAATTTTGCATTTCATTCAAATCGTAAGCTGCCTGATGATCTGCCTATGCTCACATATACAGTACTTTAGAAAGGGCGCATGCCAAATCCATGCCAGTCTCCTGCCAAATGTACAGTATACCCAGCTGTCTTTTTGCCAGATCCCTGGATTTGTTTGATTTCTCACACTCAGTGCCAAACCAAGTCCCGACTAATGTATCTCCCATGTTTTCCCATGGTACATTACAACCTTGCTGTAATCTATCTGCATAGTGGTGCTATATGTAACATATCCTGCAGCCGTTTGTTTTGCCTATTTAACCACACTGCACCTGTCTCCCTAGAGAGTATCTCCACCCTGCGGCAGGTAGCTCATTCCAGCACCGCCAGCCACCAAGGCTCAAGACTTTATTACCCACACAGGCCAGGGGAGGTATTTGTGCCTCCTGCTCTCTCTACGAGGACTTATCCATTATTGGCAAGGCAGAGTATTGAGCCCTGGAGAGGAGCTATGGAACCCCCTACGTTTAAATTTAGCCCGCCGTTTTATCTTGGCTTCCTCATTAGCAGCAGTGGAGACTAATTGTTACTGGTTAAGTCTTTATTGCTGCGGGTTCTTTCACTTGTTCATCTCTCTCTCCCTCTCACTCACTGTTTTTCTCTCTGCTCTTTTCCAAATGGCACAATGGCAGGGGCGGCTCTTTGTATGGCAGTAATTAGCTTTTATGGTGTTGCTATGAGCAGGGTCTTTTCACTGCCGTGGCCGTCACTCTGCTCGGCCTGTCGTTCTATCACCCTGCCATGCTCTGGCCAATTAGTCTGCAAGCCCACCTCCCACCTCACCCTCCGCTGCCATCGTCCAGCCATATCCTTCCAAACCCCAGCAGAGAGAGAGACTTCCACATCCCTCCCACTCTGCACTTTCACAGCAGGAATGAAAATCAGCTGTTTCCACAAAGGCCTCCTTTTTGTTTGGCAGTGATGCTAGATCTGACCTGCTGTATTAAAACTGGAAATTTCTAAGGGTTTCAAATGCAAGCATGCTATTTTACAGAATACCAGGCTCTGAATGGGATAATTGTCAACACACAAAAACAGGACGTTGCATCAGCAGAGAAATGCTATTTGATTTCCCATCCTTTGTGTAGAGTCGGCACTCCTCAAAATTATAGCTGTAGTGTGCAGAATCCTCCTCACTAAGCTTGCTTTGGAGCATAATTTGTGTACTCATGACGACTCATCTGCCCACACACGCCACACGTTCTCACCAAATATGATCTGTGATGTAGATATATATTGCACCAGAGAATCACAAAAAAGCCTCAGCCTCAGAGCTCCTATTTTCACTACTGTTGCCACTGACTGAGAGTGAGCACTGCACAGTACTGTACAATTAATAAATTAATTCTGAATTAGTATGCAGTCATTAGTGACTTCTTTAATGATCACTGGGGACCCCATACGGAGCCCTCTGTTATGAAAATTAGGTCTTTCTGGAAAACTCCAATTCAAATGATTGTATTAATACCTGCGTGTCACTTTGAAGCGAACAACTTTTCAGTTAATCAGGAAGAAATGTAAATGCAAGGCACGCACAGTTTGATTAAACAGCACTTTGATACCCTACCCTTGAGTATTGGAATGTGCGCTTTTACTGCACTCTGTTATTCAGTAAACAAAAGTGTGACGGGTGTGAAATGTGCACATTTTATGTGAAGCAGCAAGTGAAAGATGACTGAAAAGTGAGACCCAGACAGAGAAAATACAGTTTGATGTACTTTACTTGTACATCAGCCAGGCAGCTAGTGGAAAGGGGCAGGCTAAAACACACACGCACGCACGCACGCACGCACGCACGCACGCACGCACGCACGCACGCACGCACGCACGCACGCACGCACGCACGCAATGGGCATGGCTGCAAGTATCCACGTGACATTAGCCTTGTCAGCTGCTCATGTGTGCAGTTGTGTGAAAGGCAGGAACAATTGATGCTGGTAGGAGCGTCAGATCAGAAAATGTATGTATCGTTCTGGATGGCAGTCATTTAATTTGGAGGACTCCTTGAACTAATGAACTGATGTGCAGCTGATAGTCCCCTGTGAGTCAGGTGATTATGAGTGATTCACAAGAGCATAAAACTTCATCTGCATCTAGTGGGCTAGTGTGTCCAACCCGGTACCACGCCAAAGTGTGTCATGCACCTGCCATCCGTTGTTCATGCTGGTCCACCATGTCTGTGTCACGTTTTACATCCCCTAGGTGTAGGCGTTGTGATTGCACATCAGCGATAATAAATAAGCAACACCAGGGTCCACTTTCAAAATAAAGCTTGCTGAGAAACATGTCAGGTGGAGGTCGTAGTGTGGTTAGATACTACTTGGTTAGGTTTAGGAAAAGATCATGGCTTTGCTTTTAACAGCTTAACTGCCTCAAGTTATTTTACTGAAGATGTCTCAAATTTTTGTGGAACAGCCATTTTATCAGCAAAGTAAATTTATTTTGAACTTTTCTTTACTCTGTGATTATTCCCACCTGTAACAGATTTAGGACTCAGCTGTAGTACCACCGGAACAGGGGTATAGCTTGTAGCAACTTTCAGTTCAGGCTTGGCAGAGACAGATAAGAAACAATGAAGTTCAGTGATCAGTTCTGAACTATAAACTCTCAATAGGACATCAGATTTTCTTGGGATGTTTGGGGAGCCAGACATCAAATAGTCACAAGCAGGCAAAGATCCAGCAAGTGCATAACATCGAATTTCAGAGTCTCTTTAAGTGTTTGGTGCAGCACACACCAAACAGCCACAGGCAAACAAGGATCCAGGAAGTACACGTCAAGACTCTATTTACCAGGAACAGGAGAACAGATGTGTTCAAAGGCAGGCAGGTTCAGCAATGAGAGATCAGGCCAATAGTAATTGCTGGAGAGCTGTGCATGGAAGGAAGAACAGTCTGGCCCTGAGTGAGTGTGGGAGAGCAGCTAATACAAGACTGATTGGGAATGAATGTCAGGTGTGAGATCAGGTGAGTGGGCAGGTGGGCGTGGCTGGCAGGGGAGAGTGGAAAGGTACTGTCTGAGCATGCGAACAGATGAAGGAAAATGGCAGCAGGTAAGAGACTCAATATACTGTGACACCACCACTGAGATGTTGAAGGTCCCGAATTGACCACTCATTGGGAATAGCCACCACATTTTTGATTTCACTGCTCCAGTAAGAATGACAAATCCCAACCCAGGGGAACATTTGAACTCCTGGGACCTATTGGCAGTCTTGTCACTGAGCTGTGGTCTTTCCTTCTTAGCTCAGATATTGATCTGCCGCTTAGGCAATTAGTCTGAGCAGACCCTTTCCCCTCCTTATCCTTTCTCCTCTCTGCTCTAATCTAAAACTCTTAGAAAATACCGAAGGATTGCCTAGAGTCAAAAGAAGCTAAATTACCTTACTTTTCTTCTTTTATTGTGATCACCTGCCAGCTACAGGGCTTAGGAAAAGTTTTAGTTGATACAACTCAATCATCCCTCCCTTTCTCCCTCACGCTGCACCCTATCCAGTGAAGCTGCTGCCTAGACTAGAAAAACAGACACTAGTTTCGTCCTCTTATCAATATAAGTAGGTGACTTGGAAAGGAGTGATCTTTTATTCAAACCTGAACAGGCTAATGTATGACTTTAGTGACTCAAAGTGTCTATTCTTGTGTATGAAGAATTCTAACCAGTGTCCGTTCTTAACATCAGAGTTCCACTGGAACCAACAGCAGCAATCAAAGTCATTTCAATTAAACACAGTGGGCTCACATTCATTGAACACAAACAACTCTCAGCACAAAGTAAAACCAGGTACACTGTCCAAGACCAAAGAGTTTACTTCTGTTTTGCTTTTGTCTTCAGCAGCACTGCCATTTATTGAAGCTCAACCAAGGCTTAAATCCACTACCATCGCAGCTGCTTTTCATTTTATTATTTTGACACTGAAATTGGCCAGTCTCCATGTTGAGGCAATCCACATTTTGCTCATTTCACCCAATTTTGTTTCTTTTCTTTTACTGATGGTTGGCACTGAAATGAAGAGAGAGCTGATCAAAAAGAGTTGCTGCTTGTTTGTCTGTTTGCCATAGCTGTGTTCTTAAGGTCTTTCTAGAAAATAAACAGCTATATGGCTTAAAACTGAAATAGTAAGACTTACGGATGTCAACAAGTAAAGTCTGCAGCTGCTGCAAAGAGAATGAACAGGACGGGTAAATACAGGAAGGGTACAAGCCAGAGTGATTTTAGGGGATAACTGAGCAGAACTAGCAATGCTATTGTAGACCTGAAAGGGCTATTGAGTAGTCTATGACCTTAACTGAAGTCAAACACAACAGAGCACTTTTTTCTGATTGTGCTTCCTTCATCACTGGACATTTGGTGGCATGTTTATAGAGCCAGTTTTAGAGAAAGCCACCCACACGCTAGATTGGTCTTCTCAAATACAGCCACAATGATTGGAATCACCTCACATCTTCATCAGGTATCCTTAGCATGTGACCAAGTACAGACTCCACCTGACTCAAAAATGTTTGAGTCCATACAATGTTTAAAATCCAAACATCAGTCCAATAGTATGAGCTCTAGACAACAGAATAGGGCATTCTACAAGGTTCTCCCATCTGACTCCCAAAACTTGGCACACACACACACACACACACACACACACACACACACACACACACACACACACACACACACACACACACACACACACACCACATTGTCCACTCTTGTTCACAGTGTTGTTGTTGTGGCAACTCTGGCATTACGTGAGTATTTACACATAAATTATTGCGGACAGTGCAACGATTTCAGATAGCATATCCACAGAGGAGATGGCTTGTGATTTGGCAAGGAGACCATGCTGAGCCCTGGCATGTGGTTACCTGGCTTACACAAAGTGTCAAAAATGGATGTGATTGATTTGATTTGATTTGATTTGGTTGATCTCGTTTGAATTCAGATGAAAAACCAGGAAAACAATCAAAATAAACACACCAAGCAGGAAGATAGTCTGTTTCAAAGATTTCAATGGAAATGTTTAACGATAAAATTGAGTAACCAAATGAATTTAATGACAATCAATGAAAATACAAAACAAACTGTATTTAGACAACACAAAATGAGAATAAGAGATCTCTTATTCTTAAGCTTTTAATGATAACAGCATGCTGTGTTGTCAGTGGGAGCTCAAGTTCAATCCTTCACATCATCTATCTGGTCCAAATGTCAGCCTTTGTGAGATTTTAGCCTCAATATGCATCCATCTGTGTCAATGGCATCTCTCTCCCCTGACATTTGGATAACTGGGAGTAGAAAAGGGAGGGAGTGAGCATCACTTTATTTAATTACTGGGTGCCGCTGTGTTGAGGAGGCTATTACAAGCTAATGACCGTTGCCAAGATTCCCTCACAGCAGCAACCACAGCGAAGACTTGTCCAGAGGTCGTGCTTACATGCTTGCACACTTAGTTTTCACACACATACGTGTGCTGGTAGCCATAGATGATAGAGAAGGTTTGGCCTTATGACGACATGTCATATATGAGTGTGAAGATACATACATAAGACTGTCTTCCTGTGTAGAGACATGATGTGTGGTTGTCACTGAATGATTAAGCATCTCCAGCCATTTAGGATAAAGGAATGTCTCTCTTTGTCATCATTTCTCACTTCAGCTCATCAAATTGGCATAATTAATTTACCTATTGACAGCCTGCTCATGCCCACGACTGATCATTTTTAACTTAAACAGTGTCAGAGAAAAAAAGCATCAACATTTTTAGTCAGCTAATGAAGCAGTAACAGCGATGATTGTTTTCCTACTTGGAAGAGAGTTTGTGTGAAACTAATGACTTCTAAGCGATAATTAATTGATTCCCGGCCACCTGAATAAGCAGAGTTTTAATAAGAAGTGACAAGGAGAACAAGTCCCAATATAACTATCTCTTTACCATGTGAGGAAATCATTGCACTGCTTTGTTTCAGTGCTGTGGGAGCCAAATAAACCGTCGCTGTGAGATCCTGCCCTCATAATCTGGAAGACATTTACACCATTTATGGCAAAGCAGAGCTGTGAGGCAGTTTGATTTGGTGTTTTTATGCTCAAGAGTCTCAAGAATGATGATGACACACTGAGAAAAAATCTCATGTTTACAATTAAACCACACACTTACAATTCAAAAGATGATATGAATGTGATACACAGAAACAGTATTAATCAGTGTCTCTCAATTTGGTTGAAGTGATAACCAACAAAGAATTTGCCTCTTGAATGAACTGAAAGGTCACGTTTTAGTAAAATTTATGGAACGTTGTGCAATCAGCTGACAGTGGTGCTGCAGTGAGGAGCATTGGTTATATTACATAAGGCTACAGTTGGAAGTGTCGCTGCTGATAGGTTAGTATAAACCTCTGTCGCGCTGTTCCCAATTGACGGAGTAATATTTTTTACTCTAATACATATTTCCAGATGCTTGAAGTGCAATTGATTACTGTTTCTCCTGCTCAGAGGTTTTACTTTGAGATCTGTTCCATCTGCGCCTTTGGGCCTGAAAAGGAGTGCTGAGTTTACTTCAGCAGTTTCGTATAAATATTTACCACACATACGCACAGAAATCCTCTATGGACATTGTGTCAGTCATGAAACGGCTGCATATATTCTTGAGTTTGAACGTGTGATAAATGTAAAATTGAAAGCTCTGCATTGCACATCATTATGTAAAGGTTTCTTAAACAGCGAAGGCTTGACTACAGAGTATCAGGAACATGCTGCTGTAAAGGCGGATATGCTGTTTCTGAATCAGGACGATTCCCTGAAGGCGCACAGAGCTCTTATCTACACTTCACTTTGAAAATCATTTGTATTTTTTGTTTATTTGTTTGTTTCTCAAGGAAAGTGTTACATTGATCTACATTATGTACTTTAATATTTCTAAAGGTTGTTGCTGAAGATGAACTTTTAAGTGGGAGTACAGCTAATTGCCAACTGTGATAACATGTTTAAGTACTTAATTGCTCAAAAATGTAGTGTATGTAGCATATGACAGATGTGCACCAGACACATCTGTCCTCTCCGACCCATGTCCAGCAGCATCTTTGCATTGACAGGAGTCAGTCACAGTGGTGCTAATATCACTGCAGGGAAATGGAGAAGTTAATGTTGTGTGATTTTACTCTCCAATCATACTGGGACTACCATTTAGACAATTCAACCCAATCATCAGACATGGATTATGATATTGGACAATTTTACCAAGCTTCAAATTGTGTCAATAATTGCCAGTCTTCTAATTCTTTACTTCTTTATATCTGCCCATGACATCTACAGTAAGTAAAGAAAGATTATGGTGAAACTCAAGGTTAGGTAACAAAAACTGGCTAAGGTTAAGGTAACGTGTTGCATTGGATGTAAATTGTGATGTGCACAATCATCCAGCCTGAACATAATTCCTACTGAGACTGAGCTGAAAAAAGTTACAGCATGACAGGAAATACCAGAGAGGACTATAGGCATATATGTGGAGTCATGCAGTCATTATTAATGAATGCACACAAAATGTAGTGACTGTTCAGACTTTACTCACTTCAGCAGGTGGTGTGGAATGTTCCTGATGCATATTCATCAGAGACACAGAACAAAGTAATCAGACACTCAAGATAAATTTTCCTTTTGGGTTATGTTCCCATTTATTGCAAAGATGATTAATAAAATAGACTTGCATTACACAGCTTGGCTTGCACTTTATGGCTCAGGGTAAGAACCATGTGCTCCCCACCACCTACCTCCAATTAATACACCTGGTGCTCATCTGTAATCGTTACATGCAAAGAAGCACAATCCCTCCCTGAGCAATCAAATGAGCTAGCACATATAAATGCCCCTGCACAGAAGGATTCAAATGTATTTCACATTTAGGTATAAATGACTTTGTCCTCATAACCATTTTTCAATTCACAAGATTTGCAATTTTCATCAAAAACATATTTGGATGTTGTCACGTTTATCTACAAACTGCTGAACAGTTTTTGAGACTTCCCTGATATGGGTCCATTGGCTCCTTCCATTTCAGCCAATCAAGTAAGTGTAGATTCAAGGGTATGATTTCATATGATGACATAGTGTTATATCTGTACTGTCTGCAATTATGAAATAAAACACAGAGAACAAACTTCAAACAGCTGCCCAGCATCTGGTAGTCATAGTCATAGTCATAACTCTCCTATCGTCAGTTTAAATATGTTTGAATTATGAATGCTTGCTCAGTTGGTGATGTAGCATTTAAAAGTAGTGTTAGCCAACAAGTTAGCTATAGAATTCTGACAAACAACCTGGGATCATCCATTAACTAGGTAGCTAATTCATTCAGACTCCATGTTGAGGCTGACCTGCGGGTAGATGCGATGTCAGATATACTATACATTAGAGCGTCTCTGCCTCTGCGATCTGACCCTTCACTTTGTACAGTAGCAAATGTCAGACTTTTCGCGCACCTTTTGGATGTTCTAACAAAGCAAATGCCAAAACTACACAACAGTATTCCACAGCAAGGAATAATATTTCACGTCTGAAAAGGTATTTTACAATTTTGTGTGTCTGTATACGGATATGCACAATGTGATCACATTAAATGATACCCTTGAATCAATGCCTCAAATCAGTGCTTAAGGGTTTGGCTGAAAGCGAATGAGCCACCTGATTGGCTACAGCTATTTCCAATTGAATCTATTTATATTTTATTTATGTGAATCGAGCAATGTCGGGGAGCATGCAGTCTGTAACTGCAGGTTCAAGAGTTTTTATGTAAATGAAACAACATCCAAAAATGTTTTTGATGAAAACTGCAAATACTTCAAATGCATGTATTTGTGAATTTCTACTACATTTATTTAAAATTAGAAAGACAATCTTTTCACCATTCATAATCACCGTCACCGGAGTGAAACCATCCCTGTTCATAATGACTTGATGCTCTGCGCTGATTCACACTGTCTTCAGTCCTATGTTCAGTCTGTTTCTGCTTTGAACTGCCACACTGAGTTCAATACAAACTAGGGTTACAGCTCTAAGGTTTACAGCTCAGCAGGTAACTACAACAGAGTTATCACATCGAGATGCAAGACACTTTTAGTGCATCACTGGGGATTTCACTGCCAATCCTTGTGATGCCAGCAGTCAGCCTATTTAAACCCTTTAAAACAAGTGCCTACCTTTCTCTTCTTTCCTCTTTGCTAACATTACTCTGCTCTCACTCTCTACCCATACCCCTTCCTTCACCTCCCTCTCTTTTCATCCTCTCATCTTGTATTCATTTTTCTTCTCTCATAACACTCCTCTTATTTTTTCCTGCCTCACTGCGATGTTATTTTCAGTTTTCTTTTCTGCTGTCTTCTGTGTTATATCTTCCTTTTATTATATTATCTGTCACTCTTCCTTTCGTTTTTGTCTTTCTACATCTGCACCTTTCTGTCCTTTTTTAAAAACAACATCATGTTCTTCATATCCAACAACCGTGTGACAAAAACACTTTTCATGAAGGGTATGCGTAAGGCTGACATGACACATCGTAACCATGACATCATGCCAACATGAGACCTGTCATGAACATAAGGAGTCTTTATGAACGTCTATGGCTGATGTCATCAGGTGCCATTCCGTCAATTAAGTCATTCTTCATACATACTTGACAAATTTTTGTTATGACAACTTGCCATTAACCAAGGCAACATAATCTGTCATAAACATGTCATAGCAGGTATGTGAATTTACAACTGAATACAGCTTATGAGACTGACAGAGGCCAGTTTGAGCTGAGTCTGCTAACACTATATCTACATGGCAAGCTGACCTAACCAAGCTAACTGGCTAACGGTGAGTGCAGTTAGTGGCTAGCTTACTTTTGCTACAAGTCAAGCGCTCTGTCTATCAGCAAACTTTATTCCCTGTTGTCAAACTGGCCTCCATCTGTCTCAGACGACACGTAAAGCTAGTAACTGGCCATCAGGAAACTCTATCAGCTTGGTTAAGTTGATGTATTCCCTGTCGTCAAACTGGCCTTTATAACATTCAATGACATCTTAATGACAAGTCCAAATTTTACTGATGTAGTTGGGGTCAAGTAAATTATTCATGATGCCATTACAAAAGCATTTGACAGTGTAATAAAATTTAATGACATTTTAATGACTCATCCAAATTGTACCACTGTAGTTGAGGTCAAACAAAATATTCATGATACACTTATCATGACAGACAATGTCTAAACAAAGCACACATGGCAGTTTGATGTAATGTTAACACATAACGCTTAATAGTTTCTTAAGTTGCCCTTCGATGGTTGGTTTATGACAGGTTATGGTGTCTTGGTGTAAAGATGTCATAACAACGACATCTCAAACACTGTCAACTTTGCATTAAAAATCACATAATCAACCAAATGACACTTATTCAGAATTCAGAAGTCAGAAACTTTCAGAAACACTCCTTCATCTTGATGTCAGGCTCATGCACAACCCTTCAAATCAAGTCTTCCCCATAATTGCAACATTGGAGGGTAATTTTGACAAAATTTAGTACGGACAACATGTTTCATTTGCCAGCGCCCCACAACACCATCTTCATTCTTTGTACAATCCATTTTTGAAATGAAACCCCATTCAAAAAACAGACTGGCTCATTGAAAGGGCCAAAGTATTATGTGTGACAGAGAATGA